>NC_134839.1:4140163-4448591 GCF_965363235.1 Mytilus galloprovincialis | reverse complement strand
TCACACCACATCTTCCTATATCTATGTGAGTCGCAACAAGACTATTTACAAAAATTAAATCATTCAACCAATAAAATAAAAAAAAGCCTTAAAACATCTTATTTGGACATATATACTTCTAAATTTGCATTTATTATAAAGGTGAATATTATTTAAACTTGATAAAATATAATTTGAATTTCAGGATGGTTGACAGAAAACCAATACAGTGACAAGTTTGAGGAACTTGAAAGCTCCATATTAAATGAGAGATTATGCTTTTTCTATCCAAGCCTGCAAACAAAAAAAGGAACAGATTACTCTAAATCAGCATTAGTTGGAATACGTGCAGCAATATCCCGTCATCTCACATCTCCACCATACAACCGTAATGTTAATTTAATGAAAGATAATGCCTTCATGACATCAAATCACGTAATAACGGGAATGATAAAAACCCTAAAGAGAGCCGGCAAAGATGTTACGGTACACAAAAAACCTGTAGCTGAAGGAGACATACAGCGTTTATATTCAAGTGGGGTTTTCAACACAGATTCACCAGCAACACTACAAAACAAAGTATTCTGGGACTTAATGTTGAATTTTGGAAGACGAGGCCAGGAAGGGTTAAATAGTTTGACAAAGTCATCTTTTGGTAAGTTCAAGGATGACAGGGACCATACATATTATAAAATGACATACAATGAGGCAAATAAAACTCACCATGGCGTTGATTCCCATGAAAACCGTCAAGAGGTGCGTATGTATGAAAAATCAGGAGATGAAAACTGTCCAGTGGCAAGTTTTGATTTTTATGTATCTAAATTGAGTCCTAAATGTAATGCGCTGTTTCAACAGCCATTGCTTTATCCAAAACCAAATTGCTGGTATGCTAATCAAGCCATGGGAAAAAACAAATTGAGTCAAATGATGCCAAGGATTTCAAATGAAGCAGGCCTTTCCTACAGATACACCAACCATTGTATAAAAGCTACCGTTGGTACTGGGCTGAAACGCGCCGGGGTCGATGATTTAACTATCATGTCAGTTACGGGTCATAGAAACATTAAATCGTTAGAAAGTTATGTTGCTGGACCGTCAGATGCACAAAGGCGTGCCCTCTCATCAACTCTACAGGGTGTAGCTACCGCAAGTAACAGTAATGTATGGAACGCCACGACTGCCTTATGTTAATAATCAGCATTATACGCAGTGTTCACAGCATTATATGAAGTGATCACAGCATTATATGTAGTGCTCACAACATTATATGAAGTGATCACAGCATTATATGCAGTGCTCACAGCATTATATGCAGTGTTCACAACATTATATGAAGTGCTCACAACATTATATTAAGTGCTCACAACATTATATTAAGTGCTCACAACATTATATTAAGTGCTCACAACATTATATTAAGTGTTCACAACATTATACGTTTTTTGTTGTATGATGAGATTGATGTATGATGAGATTTATGAATGATGAGATCATTCGGTAAACTTCGTTTTTTAGCGGAAATTACCGAATCCATAATTGGTAAATTACGGTAATGCCCAGCAAACAAATTTAAAAAGTTATTAAAATCATGTTATCATAAGGTAGCATACAATATTTAAAACTGATTGAAATAAGTAAGGAAAAGATGAAACTGAGAGGTGAATGATTGAAGTAGTTCTGTTCGTCGTAAGAAATACGAATGGCAAAATGTAAGTTAAATAATAAAAAGTTTATTTAATGAAATATCGTAGGAAAATTTGTATGATATATTCTCGAGTTCATTTCCTACTGAAGAAATTTAGCAAGGTGCCACTTTATAGTCCGTACTCAGTTTTAAAAAGCTTAATTACCTTTTAAATAAAACAGTCAGCTTTCTATAACACATAGGTGCCATATTACGCTAGCTGATATATGTCATGATAGAGTCATTTTTGGCATCGATTTTCAGAATTTGGCATTTTTACATGAATAAGTATCTAACAGATATGGAAAATGCAGTTTAAAGCATTTCACTGTAGGTGTTAAACATAACTTTACATCAATTATTCCATTTTTTTTACACGGCTTTTTAGCACGGCAAGTACTAAGATTGTCTTCTAAATATGATCAGCAGTCTTATATAGAAATTTAAACTTTCATAGAAAAATTTACCCTTTCAAGACCCAGTTTAACATTTTCATTTAAAGTTATCATCTCTTATGAAAATTGAGTAAATGTGGGGATGAATAAAACGTTTACTACGTTTGTTCGTCAGTTTGCACGGTACATACATGTATATATATAAAAGTGGTATGCTTGCCAATGAAACAACTTTCCACAAGAGACAAAATGACATCACAGAAATTTTAAACAGCTAAACGGCCACAGTACGACCTTCAACAATGAGGAAAGCCCATACCGGATAGTCAGCTATAGAAGGCCCCGAAATGATAAACGAAAAATATTCCTAATTTATGTACAAACAAACGATCGAAAAACTAACATGTATATAACACATTAATTAACAAACGACAACCACTGAAATAAAGGCTCCTCCTGACATGGGACGGCCACATATATGCAAAATGTGGCGGGTTTTAACATGTTAGCGGGATGTTGGTATCCTCACTCTAACCTGGGACAGTGGCGTAACAGAACAACATAAGAACGAACTATGAAAATCAGTTGTAAAAGGCTTGTTAGTTTTCTCGTTTGAATTGTTTTACATGGTCGTATCGGGGCCTTTTATAGCTGACTATGCGGTATGGGCTTTGCTCATTGTTGAAGGCCGTACAGTGACCTATAGTTGTTAATGTTTGTGTCATTTTGGTATTTTGTGGATAGTTGTCTCATTGGCAATCATACCACATCTTCTTTTTTTATATTAACTCATTAGATGGGTACAAATATAAATACATATGATCTAACAAGAAAATAGAGTGAACGTGCATGTGGGCGGGTACTTGTATATCCCAACAATAAAAAGACACTATAAGTACTGATCTGAGAGTATATATAACTAACATAGTACCATGCTGTTGATTAAAAATAACATCACTCCAGACCCTTTTGTTTCCACATAATTAATATTGCCAATAATTAAGAAGTTCCGGGTCGAATCGATACCAATAATATATTCACCTGTTAACTATTACATTATCTGTACGTTCCGCATCTGACAGGATCTGAAATTCGGCAGTTTATTTATTTCAAAAAATATTTGTGTATTGAAAAATTTGTGTAAATTAATTAGAATTATCAATATAGAAGTATGTTCTCCAGGTTGATCAACAATCTGTCATTCTTGTTGCTCGTTTTTGTGCAAACTTGTCATGCGCAAAATCTGTATGTTATTGTATGTAAAAATATCTTTCTTTGTACCATTTACTTGGTTTTATAAGAAATAAAGAATCTTGAATCTTGACAGGAGTACCACGAAACGCTGTATTTAAGATTTTGCTATATACACGGGTCGTAATCACAGGGTTGAAACTACTTAATTCAATCATTGTCACATTGTTCCCGATTGTAGTACTTTAATCAGTATGACTTTCTAAGATGACAATACGAATAATAAAAATCTGGACTTAAAATAAGGCGTATAGGTACAGCATGTACAGTTTTCAATTTGTTAGACGTAAAACAGCGAATCAAAGATTCAATTTTATTCATAACTCATAAAGGACAAAACTGTTGATTAAAAAATACTCCTTTCCAGAGACTTTTGTTTTCCAAACAAAATCAATAATACCAATATTAAATTGACAAGTTCCAGGTCGACGGGTTCAAACAGAAAGATGTTAAAAGCAGAGAAAACTTCATCTTATAATCGGCATGACTTTATCAGATGACAATACCAATACTAAAATAAGGCTTACGCATAGTTATATTCTTTAATTCAGTCACAGACCCGCGATATCACGGATGTGTTCTAGTAAATATATATACATATTAAGTTGTGAATATGGTGAAACTAATCCTCAAAATAAGTTTAAAATGCCCTGGTGTGGAATAAACTTGGGTTAAATTGATCATACTTCTTAATTTACTTATTTCAATCCGTTTTAAATATTGTATACTGCCTTAATGATCACATAATAATAACTGTTTAAATTTGTTTGCTGGGCATTAATTTACCGTAATTTACCAATTATGGATTCGGTAATTTCCGCTAAACAACGAAGTTTACCGAATGATCTCATCATTCATAAATCTCATCATACATCAATCTCATCATACAACAAAAAACGTATAATGTTGTGAACACTTAATATAATGTTGTGAGCACTTAATATAATGTTGTGAGCACTTAATATAATGTTGTGAGCACTTCATATAATGTTGTGAACACTGCATATAATGCTGTGAGCACTGCATATAATGCTGTGATCACTTCATATAATGTTGTGAGCACTACATATAATGCTGTGATCACTTCATATAATGCTGTGAACACTGCGTATAATGCTGATTATTAACATAAGGCAGTCGTGGCGTTCCATAGTAATGAATCTGTGTCAAAGGGCCCCTCCTGCCAAGTCTCAAATCATGTCAGTACAATATCCAGGAATCCTCTGTCCGACATGAGTATTTTCACAAACGCTACAATAACCGGGGGAACATTTACTATAAATTTAGTTAGTAAAGACTTACCCGATTCTCCAGTACGTCCACCGCCATTGACAAGTTCAACTGACTGAAAAATGCGGCCTGAAATGTGCGCGTCAGATGAACTGTTGACCTCAAAGGAAAAGACGTTGATTTATAACGTTTCTGTTATTTTGTGACTCAAACATTGTTTTAGTTAATAAATTTGTTAATTTCTGTTTTAATTTAGAATTTTAAAATTATTACAACTTTGCAAAATTAAACTGGTTTGAACTAGTTGAATAAAAATCAACAGGGAGGTTGATGGAAGAGCCTACACACATACTGTAACCTTATACACAGCAAACATAGAAATTACCGTAAATGTCCTAATCAGAATCGAAATAATTGATGGCAGCTATACTTTATTGTATTTTTAACATGGGTAGGCATTATATTCGTGTTATTTTAGCCCTCGCTATCGCTCTGGCAAAAATAATCACGAATATAATGCCTACCCATGTTAAAAATACAATAAAGTATAGCTGCCATCAATTATTTCTTAAATAATATAGAAATGAATTCTATTTTGTCACTGATAGACTTTTTAACATAGTAGTATTTACACTATTGCAACATTTCAGCTGTTATAGGATATCAGTTGAGGCTAAAATTCAAAAAGGCATTTCATACCGAAGAGTAAAATAAGGCAACAGCCTCATGCATAAAATTTCGTAAAGCATAAAAGAAACATTAATAACATTTTGTATAATTTGGATGAGATACGTTATTTGTTGTTGTCGTAAAAAAAATTACGACATAGGATATGTTTATTATACCTTTAAAAAAACTAACTATTTGTTGTCTTTTCTTCTCGCAAAATAATGTAAGGTTACACAAGTTCAGTATGAATGCAAACAATACACCTAGGCACCTTTTTATAATGTAAAATAGATTATTTCCCCTGCTGATAAAAACCTCTGAGAATTGTCATAAATCATTTGTTTTCTGCAGCTGTCGGGTCAAAATACCAGGAAATTCTTAAATTGATATTCCAGGATTACAAAGAAAATCGAAAATATTTTATTTCAGTCTCTATTTTCTATTACTTTTTTTCACACCAATTTTCATGAGATCGAAACAGTACTTTGTGAATTTAAACTGTCAAGTTATTATGCGATGCAAAAAAAAAACACTCTATGATCTGCAGTTAAATATCCCCATTTGCCGACGCTCAAATTTTTATTGAAATATATAACCATTAAGAATAACTAAAAAAATGAACATAGCAAAACCTGTCTACCGAAGAACTTCATCGATTTCTAACATTCAAAAATCAAAGAGTGCCGCTCAGGTCTTTTACATAGGATACTCATAGTCTGCTATAGGTTTGGGTTATAGCGCTTCATTGAAGATATTCAAGCAATCATAAATGTTGCAACAAAAAATATCCTTTTTTCTCATTGGTTACTTTATGTTATTTTCTAAAATTACAGTCATTTGCAATTCCGTCTTTTACATTATTTTCCAAATTCAAATTTATTATGTTACTTTAATTTTGGATGACGCAATCTTGTGAAATTTTCTTATAAGATAGTGATTCTTTTTATTCGCTAAAGGGAAAATGTATGCACTGTAGTCTCACGGGATATCTGACACCGATCGACAATGGTACTTTGCAACTTTTTCCTATGTAGAAAAATTGATAAAATTTAAAATATCAGAATTCCATTCTTCACGTGATATTGATAATCCTTTCGTCATAATGCCATGCATGTAGGTGTCACTAAAATCAGCATTAAAATCTAAACAAAATAAGTATTGTAAGTCCCGTAAAACTTTGACGTTAAGCAGAGCAATAATTTATCATATTATATCCTTAATGTTTCTTTAATTGAATCGAATACCGATGGAAACGAGCGTATCTCATCAATCGAATTAAAGAAACATTTATGATAATTATTTAACTAAGTGACTTTTTATTCTGACATAAAAAATTTACGACCACGTAACAGTTTGTTAACAAGCCGTACTTTTGCAGTTATATTGACAGTTAGCATCTGGGCACGTGCTTTGTTTGAACTGAGATAAAATTTACACATCGTTGAAATACATCGCAATAAAAACATAACTGCTTGAATCCTAATTTCAAAGTACTTAAAAAACTTTCTCAAAATTTTTCATAGAGGAATGCAGTTTAGTTGTCAAAACTACATATCAGTCTAAAAACTGTTTGAAAACCGATGAAATTTATTTGGTTGAATTTCTATTTTAACACTCAAATTTGATGTATGAGGAATTTTAATAATATCTGATGTTGATATGCGTCGTGTAAATCTGTTAAGATTTTGAAAAGAAATGTTTAGCGCTATAATGTTGTTGAAATGTGTACATGCACATCTAATGATAGTGCGTCTGATCTATGTAATAACATGTCATTCTCATACAACTTGACAATGCAAACATCAAACCCGTTGAATAGAGTACCTGCTTTACTTTTCTGAAGGTTACCAAAAAGGTTATGTAAGAGGTATTTTGAAAGAAGACTCTCTTCTAGCGTATCTGGAAACTGTCTACTCCTCGCCATTTTCGGTTAACATAAAATGCAATGACATGGGAAGAGAAAAAATGAGGCGTCCTGGGGCACAAAATGCGATGACCAATATTGGCCAATGAGTTTCGTTTACATTTGCGGCCACTGTAGTTCAACTACCACAAATCCATCGCCAAGAATACTTATATTTAACTCCAAAGAACACGCACTTAAATTGATGTTGCACATGGCTATCAAATTTTTTAAAATTAGATGGTTCCCTCATAGAGATCTAAGGGTTTTTGCTACTTCTGAGAAATATAAATAAACTTTTTTTTAAATCGTGCAAGTTAAGTAATCCTCTATCCCATTTGTAAAAACATTTACCACTCGAACTTATTAATTAATCTTCATCATAATTTTCAAGCCTATCTTTCAAAAAGACAGAAAGCACAAATTAACGTCACGTGATAGAGAAATAAGACGTCATTTTTGACACTACGTTGATTTCAACTTGACGTTTTACCAAGCTTCATAACAGACACTGTCTAAAACGTTGATATGACCATGATCGAAGGGTGCAGACAAACTGTTTTCGTATTTAGTTTGACTGACAATATGTAATTCTAAAATTTTGGAAAGATAAAATTTGAAGAGATGGTGTAACAGATATAATTTCCTAGCGATAAATCTCATCCATCATCGCAGTTAAATCTTTGATTTTGAAAACTTTAGCAGCCACGGAGGAAGTCAATGCTATGGATGTAGACACATATTTTTTCAGTTCAAGTAGCTTAGAGATTAAAAAATTCTAGAAATCATTCAAGCAAATAGTATAATATATGTGCGGTGTCTTTATTCAGCAGTTTGAAACAATTACAAGAGTAAAACGACTGTAAGGAATATCTAAGGCATTGGCCTTTAGCCTTTTGTCGTAATTATTTATTTCAGAACGGAAGGGAAAAACGTTTGTTTACATTGAAAATTAGGGAAACATATAAGTACAACGTCGAGTTTAAAAAAGATTGATGTTCCTGTATGATTTTGAAAAAAAGTTTTTGAAGAAAGTAAGAAAAAAACGTTTTTTTCCTGAGATGAAAACCAATCAAAAAAGATCACTGCTTGGTGCCTAAACAGATCATCAGTTCCATTGTATAAGTGCTTTAAATTGTAAAATAAATATCAGGGTATGGGGTTGATGTATACATAGGATCTTATGGAAGTTATCATAGTCAGTAGCAGCTAGCGTTGTTTATAACAGTTGCAAGAATGTTTGTTTCGGAGTGTTATTACTTTTATAATAAAATTACCATTTTAAGTGAAATATGTTTATAGAATGAAATTCAAAACAGTGTGGCTGTGGCTATTGATTGACCCATTAAATTCATCCATTGGCTGGGACAATTTAGGTGAACGTTTGTATGTAACGACCACTGCTCACTATGTACTTTTTAAAGACACTTAAACTATGGGGTCACCAAAGGTTCACAACACCTTAATAAAGTAATTCGAAAAATTAATCAGAAATAACACGATGTTTTGATTTATACTAATTATATAAATCAAAACATAAAGGTTATTCCTGATTAATTTTTCGAATTATTTTATAATTAAAGGCGTTAAGAAACCTTTGGTGACCCAACAGTTTAAATGTCTATCGTAGGTACGTCGTGAACAGTGGTCGTTACAGACAAACGTTCACGTAAATTGACCCAGTCAATGGACGAATTTAATGTGTCAATCAATGGCCACAGCCACACTGTTTTGAATTTCATTCTAGTTAAAATGGCCACAACTTTCTTACGACTATTGGATATCACCTTTCTCAAATGAAATATTTATTGACATTATTCAAATCCTTTAAAGTTATAAAGCAGACCGCATGTAGTGTTGACATACATTATCATTGATATGGTAATAATTATTAAACAACTGTTTAAAAATTTTGATTTTTTTTTTCGAAATACACTAGTTTTGACGAAACGCGTGTCTGACGTATTCCATTTTAATCCTAGTATCTTTGAAGAGTTCAATTAGCTAAAAAATCGAATACGAAGATAGAACTATAGAACTGTTGTCTTGTCAGATGACCTAAGTCACCTTTTGATACGTCTATTTAGCAGATACAATACCGTCCTTCATTAATATTGATGGCTCTACTTCTACTTCATTCGGCAATCCTCGGTAGAATCCGCTACTCTTCTTCTATCCGTTAGACGAGGGTACGGAATCGGCCGAGTTGAGACGAATGTTTCTACTTATTAGACCAATGCAACCGAAAGTAGTATTGTCTGTTATGTAAGAGACGTGACTCTCGTCACTCATGCAGTTAGCAGGGTACGTGGCTGTAGTACGGACGTGACTCTCCTCACTCCTGCAGTTAGCGGGGTACGTGGCTGTAGTACGTGATGTTTAACTTTCACTTAAATACGTCGCTGCAATAGTGACCCTCCCTATCATTTTCTATTAACGGTTTCTGATGTCATTTGGCATCTTCAAGCTTTCTATGTCTTTACATTTCTTACTGTAAGTCATGTACATGTATTTCTGCATACACTGCCAAGTAATTACGTTGAATCGTTTCACCAGTCCATTCAGCAAATTATGGCACAATACGTTTTCAAATAAAGTCCTACTTGTTTTTCAAGCGCATACACTCTTACTAATTTTAGAAAACTTGACGATATTTTGTTCATTAGGCTTTAGAAAATAGTTATTATTCATCGATTGAGGAGCTTCATAATTATAAGGGGTATCCTGTTTTTAGTTTTTACGGTTACTAAGTTTGTGTCTTAAAACAAGATTTGATAAATAAAACTGTTTTCTGCCAAAACAGCACATTATAATAAGGTAGAGCTTATATGACATTCGTTTTTCATGTTATTACAGTACAAATACATGTACCATGAATAAAAATAAATTTTTCTGTAAAAGTGCTAGGAACTGATTTCTTAATAGACTTTCCATATGACAAAAAAATAAAATCACAAAAATACCGAATTCCAAGGAAAATTCAAAACGTAAAGTCCCTAAAATTAACAAATGGCAAAACCAAAAGCTCAAAACACATCAAATGAATAGACAACAACTCTCATATTCCTGGCACAGGCATTTTCTTATATGAAGTCACATTTTGAAATCTTCAAACAGGGAGTGCAAAGCTCATTTAGTCCTATAAGTTGATATAAGTATATTAGAAAGAATTCAGATTTCATTTGAATGTTATTGAATACTCAATAGGCTGTTAGCTGAACTAAGTATTTGCAACTATCCAGTATCACTATCGCAAAATTTCGTTTGTTCATGCTATGTCACGATGTAACTAAATGTACTCTTTTAGCGACAATTTCCTTCGTAACCATTTGTTCAAGGGGTCAAACATTTAATATAATGAATTTAGGGGAAGCGCTATTCTTTCTACAACATTATTGCAGCGGAGAGTTTTGAGAAGAAATTTTGACTGGTAGCGTTCGTCTCTCTCTCTCTATTTTGAAGAATATATGGTTGTTACTTTTTCTGTTTATCATTTAAATATAGAGACATTAAGATACTGATGGTAAAAATCACGAGATGTCTGGCGTATTATTAGATTGAGAGATAGCGGTCATTCCAATTTATAAATATCTGCCCCATAAATAAAAAAAATCTATTTTTATCTCATAGATAAAGCCAGACATTACAAAGGATCTAATGTCTTAATGACTCAACGTAAACCTATGCTGGACATTCGTATAATTGGAAGGAATTAGTACTTAATTACTCACATCTGATTCTTGTAATTTACGTGACCTTATTTTATCTAGATTGAAGCATTCTTACTGCTGATTAAGATGAAAATAAGCATGTGTCGATATGCTCCATATCAGTCTAATCAGATGTACTTAATTACATATAAACTTGTTGCATGGTTCAAATATATATACTTTGTTAACACTTTGACACATTCAAGATTAAAATATGACATGTTGTCTGGTAAAAATTTTGATATGTTCCAAACTGATATCGTAAAAACGCAAAACATTTTTTTTTTTCGTAAAACTTGTTATGATTGAAATATTGATTATATATTTACTTTCTCTCTTCTCTGTATTTTACTACCATGTTATGGTTTTTGCTTTACTCTGTATTTTATTATAATGTTTGGGTTTTAGCTATAGCTGCTGATCGGATATAAAGCTTAAAAGCATGAAATATACTAAAATAACAAAAATCTTCAAGCAAATGGAAAATGTCTGATCGAACAAAACATCAAACTTACTTTGTCTATTCCCGTTGAATTTTAACCAAAATCAAATGATTTTGACACTTAAACTTTACCAGCAAAATTCTTAAGAAGTCATACATTTGACATTTTGACAAATTATTATCGTTTTGTGGTTAAAACATGCACTTTAAAATTGAAATTTTAGCATTCACCAACATATATCGACACACTAAAGCGTGTTTAACTAATGATCTTACGAATCAAATACCGTTTATGAACGATACCTAATGACTTCTCTAATTTTACGCAAGATGCAAAACTGAAGAACAAACGGAAAACAACCATCTATTTTCATCAAGATATCGCATAATAGTTGTCATTGATATTAATAGCAGGGAGTATTTATTACAAAGGGCGGTAACTCCAAAGGTTACTGGTAAAATTCAAACTGAAGTGGCTATTTCGGATTATTGGTAATCAGACAATGCAAGAATGTTCACACTACTTAAGCCCCTGGGTAGAAAGAAGAAAAGACAAGGTTGCATCTGACAACGAACAATGTTTTGAATGAAGATTATGCTAAATGATGTGTTATTTATCATGTTATTGAATGGTTATTAATGAATAGGTCCATTACTCTTCTGTCAAACAGCTCTTGGGTATTTGGCTTGTTCGGGCAAAGATCTTCACGCCACGTTCTTATACCGATTCTGTTTATATTTTGTGGTCAGTGACACGCAATATTGTGTTATGGAACGATGAAATACGAATTTCTGAAAATGTGGCTAACCGCATATTTTAATGTAACGAGTCAAAACATATTTCGTCACACCTATGCATTTTGTTTTTTTCATAATAAAAGTTTGTGTACGGTTTTTTTTTTCAATTGTAGATGAAATTACGCAACGGACAGATTCAAACCCGTAAATCAATGTTAACATACAAGCTTCAGGATGTTAAGAAACATTAAATATAGAACATAACAACACAAATGTTTGTAATTTTCGCCTCTAGTGCGAAGTAAATCCGTGAAACACATACTAAATAAAGGGAAAATCCGCTTCAAATGCGGAAATACTATATTTTATGATTCCATTTTCAGCAATCAGAAAGGATACACGTCACTACGTAGCCAGAGGACAAATTCCCCTACTGCTTTATATAAAGATGCGAAACTAATGCAAATTTAATGCAGAAGTGGAGAGGTTAAAATAAATAACCTCTCTTTACGTATTTAAGACAATAAATAATTAAATGTCACTATAGATGTCATACAATGCAACAGAAGAAATTTCTATTGTGTAGAATTTACATGTTTGTCAAAATGTCTTGACCACCTCATTTATTTTACCGAAAGCGCAGGTGGCTTCTGAATAAAAAAAGGTCACCTAAGGTCACATCACGACAGCACGACAACAATCTAATTCCTGTACCTACTTATTATTATTAATTTTATAACAATATTTCATTCATTCGTTGTATTTATAATTTTAAGACAGAGGAGCAAAATCACTCTCTCAATAAGATTATAAACAACAACACTTTATACAAATTCGTTAATCGATCAGGAATTAATTTGCGCGCGCACATTTCCATAATTTTACACTTTTTAATTTAATATAAAATGATGCATTTATACTTATTTAAAATTTTGTCGTCTGATTAATGTTTGCATTATCATAATCCTTTAAGTTACACTTCACAGGGAAACTTTGTGTTGAAAAACTAACATGACGAGTGTTGTTTGAATAAAATATTCTTTTTTACAAGTTGTTATTTAGCCAATTTGCCATTGAGGTATTTTACAACATGTTTCAGATAGAAAATAACTTTACCAAAATAAAACAGTAATTTCACGAAAGGCAAAGCTAATGGAAACCTGTCCTCTTGTGTCAACTTGTCATAAAATCAACACATTGTTATTTGTCACGAGCAATCATTGAAACAGAAACTATATCCGGAGCATGTGAGTTCCCCCCTTTTTTGAGTGAACTCTGTGTTGCGATCGTTGTTTTGTTTCTCGTTATATTTTGATTTTGCAGTATCGATGTATTTCTATTGGTAAAGGTCTTGCCTATTCTTTTTTCCTGACACACTGTTTGTGTGTTCATTTCAATCTTTTATATTAATTCGGCCATGTATTTGTGTTGCAGTAGGGTTAAAAAGGCAATGTTTTATAGCAAGTTTGTTAAAATGCAACTTCCACTTCTCTGTTGAATAAAACTTTTTTTATCGATCACAATGGCGTTTAAGGTGGTACCTAACACTACAGGGAGATAACTCTGTAAAGTTAGCTAAACGTTTTAATTACGTTGCGTTGTAAAGGGAATATTAAGCTTCTCAGTGATCAAAATTGGTGTTTGTCAAACTGCTGTATAACCAGTGTAATTTTTCTGATAAAATGGTTGGTTCAAAATTTTTGAAATTTTTATATTTTTGTTAAAGGGTCAAAGAAAATACTTTGTGAAAATTTTAGGAAAATTAAATGAGCCAAAATGATTTTATTGAAAGTGTTGGGTACCACCTTAATCAGAATTAAAAATCATCTACGTATTACTTCAGAGTAACCGAATTCACTTCCAGTTGTTTTGAGGTGTGCTTGTTGCGCAAGCTTTAGTTTTCTGTGTATTGTTTTCAATGATTTGTTGTTTGTGTCGTCATTTTTGTCGTAAAAATCTCGACATTGGGATAGTGATCCGGCAGCGGCGGCGGCAGCGTTAGCTCACTTCTTAAAAGCTTTATATTTTAGAAGGTGGAAGACCTGGATCTTTTGAAATGTTAATCTCTCTCTTATTATAAGTAATATGATAACTATATTTGGTATGTGCGTATCTTGCAAGGTCCTCCTGCCTGTTAGACAGTTTTCACTTGACCTCGACCTCATTTCATTGATCAGTGAACAAGGTTAAGTTTTGGTGGTCAAGTCCATATCTGAGATACTGTAAGCAATAGGTCTTGTATATTCTGTGTATGGAAGCAGTGTAAGGTGTACATGTCCAATTGGCAGGTGTCATCTGACCTTGACCTCATTCTCATGGTTCAGTGGTTATAGTTAATTTTTGTGTTTTGGTCTGTTTTTCTTGTACTGTAAGCAAAATGTCTACTATATTTGGTGTATGGAATGATTGTAAGGTGTACCTGTCTAGCTGGCAGGTGTCATCTGACCTTGACCTCAATTTCATGGTTCAGTGGTCAAAGTTAAGTTTTGGGTTTAAGTCTCTTTTTTTGTAATACTAGAATGAAATTCAAAACAGTGTGGCTGTGGCTATTGATTGACACATTAAATTCATCCATTGACTGGGACAATTTAGGTGAAAGTTTGTATGTAACGACCACTGCTCACTATGTACTTTTTAAAGACACTTAAACTATGGGGCCACCAAAGGTTCTCAACACCTTAATAAAGTAATTCGAAAAATTAATCAGAAATAATACGATGTTTTGATTTATATCAATTATATAAATCAAAACATAATGGTTATTCCTGATTAATTTTTCGAATTATTTTATAATTAAAGGCGTTAAGAAACCTTTGGTAACCCCACAGTTTAAATGTCTATCGTAGGTACGTCGTGAACAGTGGTCGTTACAGTGGTTGTCCCAGTCAATGGATGAATTTAATGTGTCAATCAATGGCCACAGCCACACTGTTTTGAATTTCATTCTATATGCAATAGGTCAACTATATTTGGTGTATGGAAATATTTTATGATCTTCATGTCAGTCATGCAGGTTTTATTTGACCTTGACCTCATTTTCATGGTTCATTGCTCAGTATTAAGTGTTTGTGTTTTGGTCTGTTTTTCTTAAACTATAAGCACTAGGTCAACTATATTTGTTGTATAGAAGAATACACCTTTCCACTATCTACTGATAAGCCCGTCCCCCTTAGCAACACATGGCAACCATGCATCTTAGGTCAAGCTAATCAACAAAATGGCGTTAGCTGTACATGCCTACCTGACATGGTTCATCTGACCTTGACCTCATTTCATGGTTCAAAAGTCAATATTTCGTTTTTTAGCTCACCTGGCCCGAAGGGCCAAGTGAGCTTTTCTCATCACTTTGCGTCCGGCGTCCGTCGTCGTTAGCTTTTACAAAAATCTTCTACTCTGAAACTACTGGGCAAAATTAAACCAAACTTGGCCACAATCATCATTGGGGTATCTAGTTTAAAAAATGTGTGGCGTGACCCGGCCAACCAACCAAGATGGCCGCCATGGCTAAAAATAGAACATAGGGGTAAAATGTAGTTTTTGGCTTATAACTCTGAAACCAAAGCATTTAGAGCAAATCTGACATGGGGTATAATTGTTTATCAGGTCAAGACCTATCTGCCCTGAAATTTTCAGACGAATCTGACAACCTGTTGTTGGGTTGCTGCCCTGGAATTGGCAATTTTAAGGAAATTATACTGTTTTGGGGCTATTATCTTGAATATTATTATAGATAGAGATAAACTGTAGACAGCAATAATGTTCAGCAAAATAAGATCTACAAATAAGTGAACATGACCAAAATTGTCAATTGACCCCTTAAGGAGTTATTGCACTTTATGGTCAATTGTTAACAATTTTCATAAATTTTTGTTTTTATAATTTTTTAGGAAATATTTTCCACTGTAATTACTGGGCCAAGTTCATTATAGATAGAGATAATTGTAGCAACAAGAATGTTCAGTAAAGAAAGATCTACAAACACATTAACATCACCAAAACACCAGTTTGTCATGAATTTATCTGTGTCCATTGTTAATATGCACATAGACCAAGGTGAGCGACACAGGCTCTTGAGAGCCTCTAGTTCTTGGTTTTTGTTAAGTTTATGAGACAGTTGTAATAAAGCTTTATATTCAAGACTATCAACATAATATCAATGATTAGTAAAGAAGGCGAGACATATCAGTGTGTGCACTCTTGTTTTCTTTGTCAGGGTTTTTGTCTTCATGTCTTTTATAGCTTACAACACGGTAGGGCGACCTGTAATTTTTAACATCTTTGTACTTGTCTTTAGTGGAGAGTTGTCTCTTTGGAAATTTTACCGCAGCTTCTAGTTTTATATTAAAAAACAAACCGTTTTTTTTTTAATTCTATACAGCCTGTTATGTCACTTTCAAATGAATGAAAAGATGAAAACCATAAAAGTGGTTAATTTCCAATGTCTGATTCTGTTATTATGATTGTTTCCGAAGCTCTTTAGCAACCATGAATGCTTCAGTAGTGTTGCTAAATAGAAGGGTATATGTAATATTCTAACAAGCTTTCTTAAATACATGGTTTACATGTAGACAAAATTAGGAGATTTCGTTTAGGACAAATAAAAAAAAAAAACACAAATCATCTTACAGCAGGCTCGTCATTACAGATGCAAATGCAGTATTTCAATTTAACGTACAGGCACTTGAACAAAACAGAAGCGACGAAATGGTTCTATCACGAAGAACTTCTATCAATCCTGTTGACGATGTCAGTCCTAGATAAAATCATGAAACTGGGTTTAACCATGTAGATTGTTGGGATGTACAAGTACCCGGCCACGTAAACTCTGTGTATTTATCATAATATGTATTTCTATTTGTATCCATCCATCTGATGAGCTAATCCTGTTTCAACTGATGTCTATAGTTTGTTCTTATATTGTATTGTTACACAACTGTCCAAGTTTAAAGGAGGGATGGAGACATCAACCTTTTTTTAATCCCGCCACATTATGTATGTGCCTGTCCCAAGTCAGGAGCCTTTAATTCAGTGGTTGAAGTTTGTTGCTGTGTACCATATTTGTTTTTCGTTCATTATTTTGTACATTAATTAGGCTGTTATAGTTTCAACGTTTGAATCGTTTTATATTTGTCATTTTGGTGCCTTTATATCTGACTATGCGGTATGGGCTTTGCTCATTGGTGAAGGCCGTATTGTGCACTATAGTTTCTTGATCACTTCTGTATCATGTAGTCTCTTGTGGAGAGTTGTTTCATAGGCAATCATACCACATCTCCTTATTTTTATATTTGAAATTCACTGTTTTTTCATTGTATTTTGGGGGGTATATAGTGAACAACGCATGCAGTCATAGCGCATCTTGCTTTTGTTAATAAAGATCAGCGCACAATAAACAAATTAAAACTTATTGTCATGCTTGTCTTGGGAACAACACAATATTAGGATTTCACACCAATAAAATGAAATGAATTGATTTTAAAACGTACTGTTGCATTCTTGAAAAGTCTTAGTCAACAAAGAAAATATTCTAAAATAAACAAAATTTATTTAAAGTGTCAGTACAGTAAATGAAGCTGTCAATCGTCTGGAAATAAACTCATCATAGATACCACGATTGAAATGATTTTATACTTACACCAGACGCGCGTTTCGTCTACAAAAGACTCATCATTGGCGCTCAAAAAAAGGTTAAAAAGGCCAAATAAAGTACGAAGTTGAAGAATGTAGTACAAAAAGCTGGTTTCATCTATTATATAACTTAACACCAATGCTGACATAATATAACATCTTTGGTGAAAGCTTATACTTATGAAAGTAGCTGAGTCAGCCCAGGAAACAGTGGGCGAAGACAAATCATGTCCGTTCTAAAATGTATAATTAAAACATAAAAAGTAAACATATGACACTTGTGGCTGAAAGGGCAAATATTTTTTTCATATTGCCTGTAGGTCAGATTTTTTTCTGACTTTAGATACTTTATCCATATATCATGTTGATACTTGAGGTGTTGTATGTATTAAGACTATATGATGTAGATAAATGATGGTTTATCTGCAGTGTAAGTCAGTCATGTTTCAAAATAACAGTAACACGGACATTGATTATTGTCAATCTAGTCACATAAGGTAACGGTTTTGGCGGGATTTTTATGTTGCTATAAGTTTCTGTATAGCATTTTGTTGATTGTTGTTTGACCTTTCTTCGTTTTTTCCTCTTTTTTGTCATGATTTTGTCTGTTTTTCTACGTCTTTATGATAAGCTTCTGTATGTCTTCTTTCTCTCTCTTATTCTTTCTAGAAATAGCCATAGCTGTTTTTTTCATTCGTACAAAGAGTTATAAAATTAAAAAACACTTTAAAAGTTAATTGCGCTCTAAATGATCTTCTGGTTAGCAATCACCAGGAATGCTTAAAATCAAACATTTTAAACCCATGGATTTCAATGTACAAATGAATTCGATTAACTCAATCAAAAGACTTAACAAAAACAGGTAAACATGCATTGAACAAGTAAATTTGATCTTTTACAAAATGTAAATACAAAATTAATAATAAAAAAGGGGGTGAGATGTATATCAAAAATTATAAAAAAAACTTTGACCTCAGACAAAATGTCGTTAGAAAAAATAATGTACACAGGTAAATAAACAAAAATAATTGTGTTGTAAGGAGTGCATTGAGAACGGAATTATTTTTTTTAAAATAAATAAATTTGTTGTTCATAGTATTAGAACAGAAATTAAAATTAATCGTCATACTAAATACTTATCAATATCGGATATGTTCCTTACGTCGTAAATACAATCCCTTCCCTTTCATGAGTGTGACCTACCGAATTAGACTATTTACCGGATTTGTTATCACATAAGCAACACGACGGGTGCCACACGTGGAGCAGGATCTGCTTACCCTTCCGGTGCACCTGAGATCACCCCTTGTTTTTGGGGGGTTCGTGTTGTTTATTCTTTAGTTTTCTATGTTGTGTCATGTGTGCTGTTTTTGTTTGTCTTTTTCATTTTTAGCCATGGCGTTGTCAGTTTGTTTTAGATTTATGAGTTTGACTGTCTCTTTGGTATCTTTCGTCCCTCTTTTATCAAGGGTGGTGTGTGCATGTATTAAAAAAAGGGAGACGAGATATAACATAAAATAAGTAAACCTTAAGTATCAAAAATTCTTTACAAACTGTATCAATGGTTCAAATTAACACAAAAGTACGAGTTGAGAGTACTGATTTGTTAAAATATATCAATGAATATTAAGAAGGTACAATATGTGACGGATCGACGTTACTTTCAGAACTTATTGTTTTGTTTTGCTATTGCATTTATTAAATGCTAAATGAAATTTAAAAGTAAATGTATAATTTCAAAAAAATCCACTTAGTTTCGGTTCAAAGCAAGCAATTAATCAAGACTACTAAATGGACAATGTGTTTTGTATTTCTTAGGTAATTTATACTTTCTAACATCATAATAAAACTGTTTCAGATTTCATACACGCTTGCCTTTCACATATTCGGATATAAGCGTTTCTATGCGTTTCTACGCGTTTCTGCATGATCAAGGTAAATCCATAAAAACGCTTCGGACGCATTAAATTTATTAGGTGTTGTTTTTATTTTTTATAAAGAAATCTCGCAGGTTCACGCACCTGCTCGTGGTTATAGTTTGAAATATAAAAGCAAACGACACTTGTCATTTATTGTAAATGTCATTTGTATTAACTTTTTTGAAAGTATATTTTTATTGTTTTCTTGTTACTTACCTTCTTATGTGTGAGAGTTGTGTGGACTGTTGGTTATTTTTTTAATTTTTTATTTTGGTCATGGTTGTCGGGTGTTGTTTTCGGCTAATGATGCTTTGTAGTCTCCTTTGAATCATTCTGCCTTTTTTATTGAATAATATATATAGAGAGAGGATTACAGGTATAAACTGTATCTAAAAAAACCCTTTTAAATGAAAAATGAAAAGAAGGGATAAAAAATAGCATAACTTCATTAAAATATGTTTAAATGCTACACATAGAATGAAATTCAAAACAGTGTGGCTGTGGCCATTGATTGACACATTAAATTCATCCATTGACTGGGACAATTTACATGAACGTTTGTCTGTAACGACCACTGTTCACGACGTACCTACGATAGACATTTAAACTGTGGGGTCACCAAAGGTTTCATAAAGCCTTTAATTATAAAATAATTCAAAAAATTAATCAGGAATAACCTTTATGTTTTGATTTATATAATTGATATAAATCAAAACATCGTGTTATTTCTGATTAGTTTTTCGAATTACTTTATTAAGGTGTTGAGAACCTTTGGTGACCCCATAGTTTAAGTGTCTATAAAAAGTACATAGTGAGCAGTGGTCGTTACATACAAACGTTCACCTAAATTGTCCCAGTCAATGGATGAATTTAATGTGTCAATCAATAGGCACAGCCACACTATTTTGAATTTCATTCTATTACATTACACTGTATATCTTAAAGTATACAATCATTATAATTTTAAGGAACAAAATCATGAAAAAAACGTCGATGACGTCACGGTCACATGATTAGCTTATGTCTGTAAGCGGATATCCAATCAAAAGGCGTGTTACATCCAAAATACATTATTATGGAATATGTATGAACTTTATAGTTCATTTTCATGAAAAAGTGAACATTTGAGGAAAACTGTACTATCTCTAACAAATTGCCATTGATATCTGAAATGTAAAATACAGTCGATTACTACTCAAGCATAGAACACCACGGCCTAAAAATTTACGATGCATCTGATATCATCCTCGATTTTTTTTCGTTTTGAATGTTATATTTTGTGTACTGGTATTTTTCTTTTCGACGTTTTACGGGGTTTTTTTCATGGCATTGTCGGTTTGTTTTTGTTTAATGTGTTTGGATATCCTTTTGATATATATAGTACCCTGTAACCGAATATTTTCCAGAGAAATCTAAGCTCAGATTAGCTCGGTGTCCTTTCCGTATCACCTTACTGTCGAATGATAAGTATATATAAAAATTTCCCATTAAATTGCTCGTGAAGAAATTAAGCAATTATATGACACTATAAAACTGTAAATTTCATAAAATGTCATACAGATAAGATGTACTTTTGAAATGATCCATATTTAACGACAATTAATATCATCATTTATGCAAAACAAGGTCAGGGGTCGTGTCTTGTCACTTTTTAGATGTTTGCAATGTTAGTGACACGTTATTTCTACACTAATCTGTCCGTTAGTACGGAGTAATGTATTCCTAGTAGCCTCAGGAAAAATTGTCGGACAAGATGAGGTTCTCGCAAGGATATATCATTAAATCAAATGTTTGAACACACAGAAACCCAGATTTCACCCGAATGTGATAATTACATGATCGGGTATATACTTTACAAGAGGAAGCGTATCGTAATAAACGAGTATACTGCGAGGCGATGACGAAAAATGTATGTTTTGAAAACTTTGGCCCAATCTTAAGTTGTTTGGTACCTCATAATATAGATATTTCTGGAGGGAAAATTTAGCTACATGGCATTTGATAAGAAGGGGTTGATGTTTACAGTTTTTATTTATGGTTTGATGTCATCTTTACCAGTTTAGATCATTATTTTCTTGTTTGTATGTTTCTCGCACAACATGATCACAACAGGTGCGCATTATCCACTAATTTTTAAAATAAACCCACAAATTTTCACCTTGTGACGACTTAGAAAAAAAAATTTCAACATTTTTCTCATGGTTTTTTTTGTGTATTGAATGTTTTTAATAGATAACAATCTATAAAGCATTCTTTAGTGCATAAAGGCAACATTTGATGTTGTGTCATGCATGAAGAAAAATGTAGCCAACGTATTTTAACGTATTTTAAGAAAAGGTAAGGCTAATTTCCGTTGTATTTCTATCACTAAAGCAGTCAAACTAAGAATGGGTTTTAATCTACTAGAAATTGACTTCATAAGAGATAAATGTTATCCTTCACTGTTCATCTGTATAAAAGTTCGACCAAAAACCGTTTGGTAAAACCTACAACTTTAGATTATTTGTGTACAAGACCATTTCAGTATTGTTCTTACAATGTCATATATATGCTTCGGACTACTTTTGTTTTATTTTCAACCAAGCCTCAAAACATAACTAGATAAAGACAATTGAGAATGGAAATGGGGAATGTGCCAAAGAGACAACAACCCGATCATAGAGCAGACAACAGCAGAAGGTCACCAACAGGTCTTCAATGAAACGAGAAATTCCCACACAAATTTGACCGTCAGAAAACTATCATGTTGGTTGAATCTCGTCCTTGGTCATAGAAATAATAGGCAATATATTAATGAAGGGTATTGTTTATCATGAATCGCGGTTAGACTAGTTGCCTAAATTAAGAGTATAATTTGTTCACCATTTAATTGTAAAATGTATCGGACTTGATTAAAATCAGAGTATAATCTTATAGTGCAGAGAAGAAGCAATATTATACATAAATATATATTTAAAGAACTATACATTGCTGTTTTAACTTCTCGATAGCAAGCATATCACAAATGCCGATGCCCTCGACTTTCTTTCAAAAGAAATCAATTATCATATCAAAGTCCCAAGAAATGTACTGATATAGAACGGGAAGTACACTAAAATTAAGAATGGAAATGGGGAATGTGTCAAAAAGACAACAACCCAACCAAAGAGCAGACAACAGCCGAAGGTCGGCAATCTGTCTTAAATGCAGCGAGAAACTCCCGCATCCGTAGGTTGCCTATAATTGCTTAAAACAACACTTTATTTGAACTTTGGTGGATAGTTGTCTCATTGGCAAGCATACCACATCTCTTTATTTCTATATCTATACACTGTAAAAATAATGCTTAGAATTTAAACGTGTTGCATGACTTATGTGCTTAGGAAAGTGTTTAATTTCTAAGCATTAAAAGGTAAACATGTTTTGGCTCTCAGCACTTCGCACTAAACATGTTTTGGCTCTCAGCACTTTGCAATAAACATGTTTAGCTACATCGTCAAGTATATGAAGCTAAACGTGTTTAAATTCTAAGCACTTTCGATATTTAGACACTTTCCTAAACACGTTTAGAATTACAACACATTTAGGCCGAAGACGGCATGCATACCACGTGCTAATTTTTGAGCGGGAAGAAGAAACAAAGAACCCGAAGTCAAAGGCCACGCTGTTTACTTCTGACCATAACTGACCGTAACTTAACTGTTTCAGAAAGGTAAGGAGTTATAATTATACTGATTCTTATTTTGTACTGCCAATTTTAAATGATTATTGACAGTTATAAGTATTATGTACAAGTACACTACCGTATAGTCAATGCAGGAGAAGAAAAAGGGGGAACCATCCCATGAAACAAGTGCTTGTAAGAGATTTTAGTGTTCAAACTATCTTGTGTAAAGATAAGAGTTGTTTAATGTTCTATCATGCAAGCTAGCACTTACAAATGTATTATATATATATATATGTTCTTTGAAAGGAATTCATGAGGACAATTTTCATTTGGTACTCCTCGGCAGATTATAATGGAACATGAAGGGAAGCGGAATCTGCCGAGTGCATCACTCGCAAAACCAGTGTCATATCGAGTTCATTGTTTTAGTAAGCACTTCCTAAATGCACAATCAACATTTGCTCAACATAAATAAAAAGATGCTTGTTTTTCTTCAATAGTTATAAGCCGTTGTGCTTTCTTATATTTTTATTGATATGTATTGTTTCATTCTAGATGAGAGAAGTGCAGAGAAAATCATTTGTCTTGACATGCTAAAAGAGGAGATAATGCACAGTAGCAACTATATTGCTAGGTAAGAATCCGAAGTGTATTTGATTTTAAAAATGTCAATATATATTTGATCAAATGAATGATATTAAGCATGAAAAGAAGTTTTATATTAAAAATATCAATTGACTCAGCAGTACATTTATGCTTTTATACCAGTGTTCTAATGTTGTTATCTGGATCTTAAATCATGCATTTACTTTTTGGTGTAGTAGTTCGTATATTTATATTTTTAGATTAATTCTACTTACTAGTTGCTTATCAATATTTTTCTATCTTTCAGGCCAGTGACCAGCAGTTGGGTACTAAGAAAGGAGAAGCTCTTATTGACTTGTAAAATGAAAACAGGACATTTTCAAATTGTTTTGATTGGTCAATATTATGTATATGTACGTTGCTATGAATTTATGATTTTATGAGTTAATATTTGATTGTGTTCAATGATTAACTGGAAATAAACAATTACATAAATTCCTTTGTTTCATATCTTGTAATTTTGTTTTTAATCCTAGAATAAGTATTATAATAATTTCATTTCAAAAGTTCTAGACTGTTTAATGAATCTTTGAAATGAAGAAAAAATGCAATAGTCGAATGTTGACAATTGAATTAAAGAAAATACTCATTCAGATTGAAAAGGTATTAGTCACAATCAATTTGAATTGGAAATTCAAGTTTCTTAGTTTGATGCGTTTGGCTCCTTTTGTGATGGTTAAACACATGTAGTATTGAAAGCTATCATACGTTTTACAGTCTACCCTTCCGGAGTATTAGTTTATTTGGGGTCTAATGAAGTAACTGCTTATCGTACTAAAACGATAAACATGTTTCTTCACGACCCTTTATGGTCTAAACATGTTTACATTCAAAACACTTCACAGCTAAACATGTTTCCTGACAAAACACTTCAGAACTAAACATGTTTCCAGATACAACACTTTACAACTAAACATGTTTACAGTCTAAGCACATTTTAGCAAAACATGTTTCTAGTCTAAACACTTTACATCTAAACATGTTTACAGTCTAAGCACTTTATAGCTTGACACGTTTAGGCTGTTAGCACATTAAATATTAAACATGTTTAGATTTAAAACATGTCAAAAATCGGTTTCACAAATGTGTTTAGGAAAGTGTTTAGGCTCTAAACACAATTTTTAGAGTGTATCAATTCCTTCAACGTGACCTTTTGTAAATTGTCATTTTAATTATGCTGCCTTTCTTGTCTTTTCTTCAGAGTTATGTAAAAAACAACCATATGAAAAATGGTATCTACGTGCGCCGTAAATAATTTTATAATTAGTAGCTATAAATGGTGGGCTAGATGCTTAGGAAACGGTGTTCAGAATAAATATCAAATACATTTTATTCACAAATATTTTGTTTGCGTCGTAGGGTCTTATTGACTTATAACGAACAGCTCATATTTATTATTTTTTATGAATAACTTTGTTTGGCCGGTTTCATCTTGGACTATCGCATGACACTTCTTATTAAATGACACCTATCTCTAAAAGGACTTGACTAGTTTGAATATAATGGATGAACCCTTGTTCTAGGAAGCTTGTATAAAACTTTTATCCGACCACTTATAATTAAGCAAACGCAGTATGGTAAAGAGAAAATAGTATAAGCAATATTCACTGTATTATGTCTCAATCTATAAAAAGTAAAAATCACAAAAGTACTGAATTCAAAACGGAAAATCCCTAATCAATTAAATGGCAAAATGAAAAACTCCATAACATTAAACGAATGGGCATACTGTCATATTTCTGACTTGTTATAAGCATTTTCTTATGTAGAAAAGGGTGGATTAAACCCGGATTTAGAGCTAGCTAAACCTCTCACTTATATGACAGTCGCATCGAATTCCATTATATTGACAACTATATATGAAATAATCAAACTGACATAAACTGTAAAAATGTCAAACATATGAGTACAGCAGTCAACATTGTGTTATAAACTTAATCACTATAAAACAAACAAATCTGTAACAAAGAAGCACAAAAGGGCATACATAGACAAACCACATAAGCAATAACGAATAAGACAAGAATACAAAAAATTACAATAGCACAAAAACATAATGTCGGGATGTATAAGTACAGAGCCACGCCATATGTATCAAAGAAACACATAAAGGCATATCGACCTTTTTTAGCACAATATACATGAGATGTGGAATGATTGGCAAATTTGAAATGTGAAATCAGTCAGAATTTTTTTTTACGTGTAGTAACAAAATATAACAAATAGCTTTGATATAATGCTTGTTGTTCTCTTTCAGAATTATGTCAAATGAATCAAGTCCACCAAACAAGATGGCCGCCATTTCTTCTTAAGAATGTTATAAATATGGATTGAAAAAAAAAACAACTTTCAAACATTATTGTTTTAAGTAATGTTGATTTTTTTTTTACGTGGCTTCTTTTCAAAATGGTGCGTTTGATGACACAGCCTGGTATCAATATAGAACACATAACGTATAGGACATACACCTGAAATGAAATTGTTTTAAAATCTTCTTTAATTAATTATTCTATGATTAATAACATGTAGGTATTTGATTTACTAATTTGCTGCCAACTCTAAGACCGAAATGTACGATAAATCAAGTTAGAAATATAACAGAGGTCATTTGGGCTATTTGATAATAATTAACAATCTTTACTATGCAGATTGTATTGCAATGGAAGGTTTCTAAATGCCCTGCATCTATTTAACGTTTAGCTTTATACAAACCACAATTTTAAACATTTACCTTGGAAACCTTTATATGCATACAACTATATTATATTTTAGTTTAGAATAAATATAAATATAATCAATGATATCAGTTCATGACAGCACACAATTAAGCTCAAACAAACACACAGACACGCACACCAAATTTCACAAAGTGTATAAAAAGACTCTTGTGTATTTCAATCAAGTTTTTTCGTAGATTAATGGAATAATGCATGGTTTCGTGAGTGCCGTTTTGCTGGTTTCCGTAGAAGAAAACATGCTTAAGCCAAAATAGCTATACAGCAATCGTCGATCCAATGTGTAGGACTATGGTAACTAAGGAAACATATATAGGATAAAATCAATACTGCATCATGGGATAGGAAAATACAACTCTGGCTGTTTGAAAAGAATTAAAATACTATGAAAATACATTTAATATTTTTAATACAGATATAAAATGTAATATTTTTTTCAACGTACTTTGTCTTGTAACAAGAATAAATAACTTGCTGAATAGTTGAAAATTCACCCATTCGTGACTCATAGAGTTGAAAATGAAGTCTTGCAATTTATAATTATAAGTTATGTCTAATGGATCTCTTCATCGCCAGACGTGACATGTTATACTTAGATTTAAAATTTTGAAATTGTCAAGTAAAATATGACATGAAGAGTGTTTCAAATATATGTTTCTTTTTTATGGCGTGTCGAACGTTTTGCACTTAATTTTTTCTCCATAGCCATGAGAACTGAAACTTGTAGAAGTATACATACATATCGTACATATATTATCTAGTTTTTTTTCTAAAAGCATGCTTTTGTAAAAAGCCAAAGCATGCTTCTTTTCTTCTGACTTTTTTTAATTGATTCCGTCATTATTTGCGTTTTCACTCAGGCTTTGGAAATCTTTATCTTGTATATCATGTGTAGAAAGAGGTGAATTTATATATCTTTGAAAACTTTTCATTCAATATCAAATATATTAAATATTGCATCAATTTCATTGAAAGCCTCCGTTTTAGGAAAAACAAAGTGAACACATGGAATCATAAAATACTGAACTCCGAGAAAAATTCAAAAAAAAAGGGAAAGTCCCTAAACAAATGGCAAAAGCTCAAAAACATGAAACGAATGGATAAAAACTGTCATATTCCTGACTAGGTACAGGCATTTTCTTATTTAGAAAATGGTGGTTTAACTTGGTTTTATATGTAGCTTAACCTCTCACTTGTATGACAGTTGAATCAAATTCCATTATATTTATGTGAATTTTGTTCGTCTATTTGAGCGTTACAAAATTGCATTTTACATGTATCTTGACTGAGTTTCATCATGCGTGATTGTATATGTGTGGCAATTCTCCTGTCTGTTAAATTAATTTTAAATTGCATTTTTATATAAGAAGCAGCGGTTTTGTACATTCAATCAGTATCTTTATTTTTTCAAGATTTTTTTTAAAGTAAATACCATCTGGTAAATCCATTTGTAGTGTTGTAGTGCTAGATTTCAAATCGTTGCTTCATTCATGTGGGCCATCTACGAAAAAATTTTTGTTTTGGATTTATTTGTGTATTGTTTAACATTTTTGTTAATTTGCTATTTTCTGATTCTAACAGTGAGTCATATTGTTAATGAACTACGTATAGCGTATCTTGCTTTTTGATTTTTTTTCTTGACTTGAACTTTTGATTATTAATAATCTAATGCATGTTATCATTAATAATTTTGTTATAATTTCGTAATACAATCATATGATTAACAATATCAAACATTAATAGCATTAGAAGATGACTAAACTTCAAACAGGTATTAATTGCATATCATATTTGATAATTACACCTGCGTTTTATGATTACATGCAGTTTACCTTTGCATTGATTGAACATAACCATATTAGATAAATTTGTAACCCGATTATTTCATATCAATAAAATGATCATATTCATGACAAGGCTTTAAATCGCCGTCTAAATTTCGCTAGCGGCAAACGCGTGTCAGCTGTATTTTCGATCAATGTTAAAAAATACTGTTTACATGGTTTAAATCATTTTATTGAAAAACGGATGAATTTCAGATCTGAACTTTGGCATTGATCTACGGCTGAGAGCTGACACTATGATAGGATCAAAATAAAAACACCTTATAGTATACAGTTTCCATACATACATAAGGGGTCACAGCTGACAGAAATGGCAATAGATATGGATGAACAGGACAAAGTCGACTTTAATTGTAAAAATTAACACTTAATTCTGGTAATGGACAAACAACAAGAGACTATCTTTTAAAGACATCCATAAAGTTTTAATAACGTTTTTCTGAGGGAAAGAACGAATAAATTCGAGGTCGAGTTTACAATAGACAAACGTCATCTTCCCAGTTTCCTTTAAGCCATAAAGGGCCGTAATTGTTTAGAAAAAGTATAATAAAATATTAATATAAGTACAAAGACGTATGCTAAAATCGTTTGAATATATAAAATAAATGTCGCGGACATGTAATAGGAATGAAATTCGAAAATAATCAGCTAAATAGATTAGATACAACCACCAAATTTGGTAACGGTTCTGCTCATTGTTGAACAGCATGCAGTGGCCGTTAGTTGTTGCAGTGACATCAACATCATTTGGTCCTTGATCTTTGTTGGACAGTTGTAACATTGATTGAAAATCAAACAGCACCTTTTTTGTTTTCATATTAAAAGGTAAAGACACTAAAAAATAAACATAAAAAAGTGAAAGTCTTAGACAGTACAGATCAGTAAAGAGTTGCCAAATGTAACGACCCCAAATTTCTTTTTCAAAATTCTAGATAAGAGAATAAGAGCACCCGATTACCATGAAAGCAACAAAAAAACTACTATAATTTGTAAAATTTTCATCGTAAGCGTCAGAAGTTGTAAACAGGTTCGAACATGCATTCATTCCCTGTGATAATGTTCAGAATATTGTAGGAATCATAAAAGTTTAGACAAAGTGTCCCGCTAACCTGTACTGGTATGCCTTATTGAGACTTATTGAACCCTATTTATCATTACTGCTCGAAAACAAAAAGCAGCAGCTTGAATCGGATGTTATCAGTATTGATTAACTCTGTGGTGGTAGGCGTCAGGCAGCCAATGGTCATTTATATAATTGTCATTCAATAGTTAATTGACTTTCACCATAACTGTCTACAACTATAGCAACAATGCTTAGGTTGGTTGCTTTTTTTTTTTTGCTAGACACGAAAAGGTTTCTGCTAAAATACGTCTATAACAAGAAATATTTAAAACATTGTGTATCGTCATCCTATTGTTTGCGGCCTCAGACCCGCTCTCGGCTCATATCCTTCTTAAAGTTTACTTAAAATAGCATAAACATAAAATGTTCATATTAATGTATCTATTTATAGACTTCTATATTGAATTATTAACGACCACGACAATTGAATTAGTGTGTAATATAAAGTTAAAAACAAGTGCGGGTCATTGATCGCTCTCTATGTCAATTATTTATTTTTCAAATAAAACTTTTAAATGGTGATACCTTATGATAGCACATATTTATAAAGGATATATAATTTTGATATAGAGACTTTAATGATAAAATAGAGGCAAAAGAAACCAAAGAGACATTTAAACTCGTTGGCACTTATACCACACCTTCTTATATAAGTTGAAATAAACTGACAACACCTATACCACACCTTCTTATATAAGTTGAAATAAACTGACAACACCTTGACAAAAAAAAACCAAGAAGGCCGAAAGACAAAAGACAAAAAAACACAGGACATTGAACACTACAGAATGAGCAACACAATCCCCACCAAACCCAGAAGTGGTCTCGGGTGCTTTGAAAGGGTAACGAACGACTTGGTTTGTTCTAACGATGTTAGTCCTTGTACTCCTTAAATTGTTGCTTTTAGTGTAAACATTTATAGTGAGGCAAACCACCTAGTAGCAGTCATGCCATACATTCTTTTATATTAAACATTGAGACAAACCTTTTCAATTCCTCCACAATCTGTATTTGTATTTCTTAAATCTGGACGGTGTAATTCAGCTGTTGGCGTTGGTTGCTTTCTGTCATATTTGTTTTGCTATAAATGTTCTTTTACATTGTGTCCTTTTGCTAAGTATAATGTAAGGGGTTTGCTCATTGTCGAAGGCCATACAATGACATGTATGTATACATATTGCTTGCATCCGTGTCATTTGGACTACTTTGGATAGTTGTCTCATTCTTTGTTTTCCAAATCTCCTTGTTTCCTTTTTCAAAGCAAACACAAGTACACAACTACACAAGTTTTAAAGCACTTGCTATAATAATATAGGTTAATGTAAAACAATGTATATGTGTCAATATTGAAATATTTCCTCAAGCATGCTGCACATGACCCAATTAAATAATAATATTACAAAAAAAAAAACGCCGTCTGCGACATAGTAATGATATAACTATAACCACATATTGAATGAATATAGTATTACTATCGGTTTTTTGTTCATTGTGTTACATTGCTGTATATAAGTCTATATACTTAGAAATGACGCTTTCTATTCGAAATTTGTATATATTTGTTTTACTTAATTATATTCATATGTGTATGACTTCAAATATTAATCTCTGTAGAGAATTTGCTATCCTTTTAAACTTCGTTTATTCAACAACTTTTGTCACTTTTTGAATATCCGAAACTATATTTCAGTATAAAGTACATGTACTCTAGTATATAGTATTGATTGTAAATACTAAAATTTTTACCAAAAGTGATCAGAGTAAAGCTAGATAAAACCAGATCTCGGCTCCTTTTAAGCTTGTTATTTTTTTGGAAATGAATAAAAATGATAAGGGAAAATAATAATATGGAGAAAAAAAAACTATAATAACAATAATGTTTTGAGATGAGATTCTTTGCTTGTTACCTTCGTATGAATAGGAGGAGGTTATCCCCATTTTACATTTGAATTAAGGGAAAGGTTGGCTATACACCAATGAGACAGCAACCCATCAACAAAATATTACCAAAAAAAAACCACTTATAGCGGAGTATACATGCAGTCGAATAAAATATGTAGGTGACTACACAATGTAGAACAATAAATCTTTCCGAAATAAATAATTATATAAAATTAGTGAATATAAAAAAAACCAGAAACATTCAAATATCTCTCATAAACACCAAATTTTAATTTTCCAAATAAAGAAGATTGGGGGGGGGGGGAGATGACTTTGACGACTATTGACGAGGTTATTCTCTACTAATCCCCCTTTAAAAAAGTAGAATGATATCATGAAATGAAACAGGAGACCATGCAACATCTCATTACATGAAGGCTATGCAGATACAATGTTTAAAAAAGAAAACCAGGTACGAGCGAATGAACAAACCAACTAACGTACGGACACTGTGATCGCTATGTTACCACATTTTGCCAGCCGATTAATACTGGAGGATTACAAATATTTGCAGTTACAAGTTGTCTGTGTGTTCTACAAACCAAAATGTATGATGTATATATGTACATCACCATATGTATGAACGAGTATCAAAACAATTTTGAAAATGACATATTTCCAGGAATACTACCTTAAAATCTGCCATACAACATCGTCAGAACATTTGTATAGACGTATAGCCGTTGGTGTTTGCATTCTGTGTGGTGAACTATGCTGCAGATCATTGTATTACGTCATATTCATGTCACAGATGGCCATTGCTTGTTTACTAGTGACTGTCGAGCCGTTTAGAACGTGGGCAAAAAATCAAATCGATACTATTTTGGAAATGCAATAATTTAATATTATTTTGATAGGAATATACTAGGAACTGAGTGGCCTATTGTCTTTAGATATATGATATGTGACTCTTCCAAAGTATTAGGGATTTTGAGTCTTAGTTTTCTAAGAAAACTGTCATGTGACCATAAGATAGTGCTGAATGACAATCAAGGTCAAACTGGCATTATTACTTAGGGTGGAAATGAACATGTCATTTGTACTTTCGTGCATCTTTCTGTAAAACATGATTTTTCACTTTCACGTGTCGCAATCGTAAATCGTTTATTGTGTTTTTTCTCAAAATTATATTTTATATAAGCATTTTCAGAAATTATACTTAAAGCGGTTAGAAGGAATCACCAAACATATTGGATAGTACAAAATCAACTATCCAAGTCCGACAACTTCCCTAAAATTAATATTCAAAGAAAGACAAACAACAACGAACAATACCTGGTCCAAAGAGCCTGACTTTGCAGTAGCACAAATCATGTTGGATTTTGACCAATTTCAAGTTCGCAAGAAACCCTACCCTTTGCTTACCTTGTCCAAATGTCTTACAATTAAATATAAAAAAGAAGATGTGTTATGATTGCCAATAAGACAACTATTCACAAGAGACCAAATGACACATGAATCAACACCAATAGGATAGATCACCGTACGACCTTCAACAATGAACAAAAACAATTCAAACGAGAAAACTAACGACCTAATAACTTTACAAAATAATGAACAAAACAAAAACACAAATACAAAAAACACACAACAAAATATGCGTGATCAGCGAGTTACCTCCGCGCAAAATGACCATTCATCTAAACATTTAATATCCCTTGTACGGAAAGATGATAATTTCTCTATCTGTGGACACTAACAGATCTCAAATACACGAACAAATTAAAACAAACCTTTAGAAATGACATGTGGATTTATGCCTTCGTCAGGAACGCTCAAAACTAAAAACGAATATATGAAGACAAAGGATGTTTAAGAACAGAAACATAACTATTGACTTACAATCAACTAAGTTGAAAGACAAAAAAAAAAAAAAAAAAAAAAATTGTGCATTTTGAATATCTACAATCACAATGATGAAGGCCGCTTAAATTGTGTTTGTCGTACGGCATGCTTGTATAACTTTGCTTTGCATAGCAAAATCATTTGTTATTTTATCTGGAACAAAAAGCTGTCCTTATAAAAAAAAAAGAAGATGTGGTATGATTGCCAATGAGACTGTCCACAAGAGACCAAAATGACACAGAAAATTACAACTAAAGGTTAATTTTCTGTCTGTATTCATATTGGTCAAGCAAGCTATATACAAACCACTGACTTTCATTAAAAAAAATAGCTAGGAAACCTTAACACACGAACAAAATTTATATTTGATATATTATGCTAAAATTTGGCAATAAGTTTTCACAAAAATTTAGAAGAAAATAGTGACAATAAACTTTTATTATAATGTAAGAATTCATTTGGCTCTGGTTTTCAGTTCCGTTTCTTCTATATATCGAATATTAAGACAATGCAGTAGTATAGTAACTAAGCATTATAAATAAAGAATTTACTCTAATTGAAATAATGTTTCACATATCAAAAACAACCAAAATCAAAGGGGGCTTGCTTAGTTTGCTATTCCTTATATTTTTTTTATTCTTGTTTTCTTCATAATGTTTTGTTGGTATTTTTAATAATTGCTTTTTTTTGGGCAGTCTTTGAATGTTTTTAAAATTATCAAGTCTTCAACTGTTTCGGTTCTTATACATCATATTTGAAATATTCAGCTTTAAGCGTTTCTGGTGAAGGTAAATATCTATATATATATATATATATATATATATAGAAAAGCGAAATGTATTAAGTGATTTTTTTTCAAAATTTATTTCATAATAATGCAAAAGTCCTCTTTGTATTCTATTAATTTGATAGTCTTTCTTAATACTATGGAAATCCTTGCCAGTGATTCTCGGATATCAATTGAACTTACAGATAATTCCTCTTTATGAACTAGCCTATACCAAGTACATTAACAGTTAAAAAGTAAGTACGCAATGGATGCGACTATACATGCAGGACCATATATTAAAATTGGAGCAGATAGAATTGCTAAAAACTGTCTAAAATTAATTTCAACTGAAAAGTTTTAATCTTAATTTTTGAAACAATTACAGTATCAAATAAATCTATATATACATGTCGAAGTGTGTTCACAGACGTCTTGCTTGGTGGTTTCACCCAGAAACTAACAGGATGCCAGTATAACTCAAACCGAGGTTGCCGCAGTCGAAATATTTTTCTTGACTAAGCGGGGAAACTACTAGAGGACCAAGGAATCGGGGAAAAATCATGCGTTATAGAAACTGGTTATAGCGTATAGCAATTATATGACATCAATATTCTTGAATGATGAAAAATGAAATTGAAACGTAGTATTTTTTACACTTTACTTTTACGATCTGAAGACAAAAACATTCATCACTGAAACAACAATTATCATAACAATCTCAACATTATATACAAATAAACAATGCTCACAGGGGGACATAAATGTCGGATTTATAAATAAACACAGGCCCACAAACGCGTGTTGTAACGTCACTTTTTGTAGACTGTGCAATTCGAAATAGTCCGGATTTTATAAATCAAATCATCTTTGGTATAAAAATCTCATTTGTAGATGAAATTTGTAGTCACATATCAATATTGTCATGGAAATAAAAATCACAATTTTTAACTATAATTGACTAGATTTGCGTTAAATCGCCGGGATGTAGTCCCATAGCATGAAGATACTGATGGTGTGTGTCCATTGGTGATGTAACAGTGTCCATAAGCCTCGTTTTCGTATTTGGCAATTTATGTTCCTTTTTCCATTTCATTCTTCTGTTCTGGAACCATATTTTTATTTGTCTCTCAGATAAACACAAAGTATGTGCAATTTCTATTCGTCTTCGCCTCGTGAGGTATCGGTTAAAATGAAATTCCTTTTCCAATTCAAGCACCTGATGTCGGGTATATGCAGTTCTGTTCCGTTTAGAATCCGAAATTATATTGTCTCCTGCAAAAGAAAACACACATTTTTTTATATAGCCAATATAAATCATAATTTTATTTAGGTTAAAACTAGTATAAGTACCATTTAGTGTGGCGCTTAATTGTCAAAACTCTTGCCCCTACATTGTACTTATAATTTACAGTGCTGTGCAATGTCAATTGTTTTAAAAATTCTCATAGACCTATTATTTCTATGCAAAAGCTTACTCAAATTACTTTGTACAAATGTACAGAGAATTTACTATATGTGGTTAGCAGAAATATTTTAGCTTATCTAATCGAAGTCCCTATTCCATCGCCTGTCTAAATCTATTGGTATAGAATAATTATGAAAATAACACTTTATTAATTTTATTCATCTACAGTGCCTTCCAGAATTTACCTTCATCAGGTATTCTCAAAGCCAAAATAATATGGGAAAGCCAATGATGTATAAGTACCTAAACACGTGAAGAGCTATATGATCCAAAGTGGTGTAAACTAGCCTACATTCATCTACGTTCATATTTTATTTACCCTAACTAAAAACAATCAAGATTGAAGTTCCGAGAAGCAAAATATATATAACTCTGAGTCGCGGATTCAAAAGCACATACATGACTTAAACGGAACAAAGAGAACTGTCATAGGTCACTGAAGTTATTAAAATTTAGTTAGCACTAGAAATAAATAGAAAAAGATACATTTTAAACTGCAAGATGTTTGCAAGTCCATGAAGTGCAGCATGACGAAAACAATTATCAAATCCATCAACTGTTGGATATGAGATTTATACACGGGAATCGAGTGCACACCGCTTGCAGATTTTCTGATAAATGGTGATAAGAAAAAGCGAATGTTTATGTGCAAAAAATATATTCAAAAGAAAAGTAACAGGGTATACGTTTGATGAAGTTTTCTTACAAAAATAAATAAAATATTGTTTAAACATTAGTGATATTAAATAGACATCAAGATGGCGCACAAGTGCTAACGTCTGCTACGATCATCATTGTTTCCGATGTACTTTCCTCCCTTGATGTTTTCAATTTATTATCTTCACGACAACCGCCATTTGTCAATATTAACTGTTATTCATGTTGATCAAAACAAAACTCAAAAAGCTTGATATTCTGCAGAAACTCCATCGATGTAATCTGCACGCAAACAAACCATTTATTTTCTGTTTCTATATATGCCATACTGTCAAGTCCTCAAGGATGAGTATTAATTCCATTATATATTCATAGCTTGAAAAGATGTGCTAAAAACGAGTTGGATATGTGTTCAAACGGGTTTTATTTTCGACAAATATTTGTGTATAGAGCGTCTCTCACGCAACGTCTTTGGTAGCAAATGTAAAACATTGACACAGGCCAGACATATTTTTAATTGTTTGGTTGTGAAAATGTCGGACGGTTTAGATAATATTTTGATAAACTTTCATAAAATTATTTTCGAAGTTAAGCACGTATCTTTATAGCAGTCTAATATAGTTGCAAAAAATCTAGTTGCATCATTTCTTTGACAACGGAGAAACATTTCTAAATTAATATTTTTCAAGTGATATAACTGTGGTAGAGAATACCTCTTTATAGACAATTCTGTCATGAGTATATATATATATATATATATATATATATATATGTGTATATTGAATTTATTTTGTTTTTCGTGTATAGTAGATATTTTTAATCTATTAGGGAAATTTCCGGCAGGACAAGTGGAAAAATTAAAACAAACTGTGTATCATCTCGTTTGTTACGTTATTTTCACGTTATTTATCTCGAATTCCTATTAGCGTCATGAACCATAAATGCTTTAAATGGGCATTACATTCTCGGAAGGATAACTTAATGTGACAAAATCAGCCGTATCACAGTAAATTGAAAATCGATATTAGCCAATTAGACTACAAAGAACATTACTATTGAAATGAATATAATCTTGAACTTTATAAAACAATAGTTTAGATAATCGAGTCAAGATTATTTTTAAAGTTTTATCATATTTATAGTTAACATTTTTCGATAGCGGCCAGATAAGCGGTGTCTATACAAATAATGACAACTCTAATGATTTTTGGGGCATAAAAAGAAAAAAATATACCAGTCACAAGTACACTATGCCTCTAACTCATTAGTATTTTGTTTGTGTCTTTGCAGCTGACCTTTTAACGAAATGAAACAAAGAGAAAAAGAAAAAGACTAAATGATACAAATAGATGTCTAGACCAGAATAAAGTGACAGTCTTTATTTCATCGCATTTAATATAAAAAATTAAAAAGAAGAAAATAAAAAAGAATTTTAATAATTACAAACCAAAAAATGTTATGCCTGGTAAATTAAAACATTTTAAAGGTTTTAATGTCAATCTGCAGCTGTTTAGGAGACAGGCATACAAAATAAAGTGTTTTGAAAAATGAGAAACTCATTAAAAAGTCATTATTTATGATGAAAACTCCGATATTTTTGTACATCATCGGTTGGTGATAAGACAAATAAAAGGCAGTTTTATTTATGTTTTTTTTTATGATTTGTTCACATTTATTTTCTTACATTCTTGAGAAATGAAATTGATGTTCTTGTAATTTCCGAGCTGAAGATGTCAGAAATATGAAGTAAGCGGTAAACATATGTGATTATAAATTTCTTTTTAAATAGCATTATTAAATATATATATATCATACCAGTTCAATTTATTATGGTATCTTTATTTATTAATTAGTACATTTTTTTTATAATGAATTAATATTTATTTGACACTAGTATGTATTTGTATTTGTTAGTAGAGTAATATATAGTTTTCAATTGATATATACGTTTCTTTCAGTAACTTATGTATATTACACCATATACTTATGAGTATTTACAAATTTTCTTGCTACTGTTCAATTCTTGAAAACTCTCTCTCTCTCTCTCTCTCTCTCTCTCTCTCTCTCTCTCTCTCTCTCTCTCTCTCTCTCTCTCTCTCTCTCTCTCTCTCTCTCTCTCTCTCTCTCTCTCTCTCTCTCTCTCTCTCTCTCTCTCTCTCTCTCTCTCTCTCTCTCTCTCTCTCTCTCTCTCTCTCTCTCTCTCTCTCTCTCTCTCTCTCTCTCTCTCTCTCTCTCTCTCTCTCTCTCTCTCTCTCTCTCTCTCTATCTCGATCTCGATCTCGATCTCTCTCTCGATCTCGATCTCGATCTCGATCTCGATTAACGAGTTTTGAAAATTGGTAAACTAAAGCCGCCTTATTTCACCATTAGATGTTTTGGAAATCAAAATTGTATTCAGACTGATTTAAGTTATTTTGTGACAATCATTATTATATACACATCTAAATAGAAACGACCACTTCGAAACTTCGAGACAATTAGTTAGAAGGTGCTTAGTTTATAAATTACGACCCTTAATTATAACAAGCAGGTGCACTTTATTATTAAAATTAAAATAAATATATAGAATTGCTTATTAGTTTCTTATAAAATCTAACTTGGAAACAAAGGTATTTTAATTACTAAGTTTAAAAAGCGTCGAATAGTCACTCTAAATCATATTTAAGTTAAAAATAGATTTCAACACCATAAAACCAAGATGTTAATGACTTTTTTTTGCAGTCGAGTTGTGGAATTAATATAAGCGCATAAAAACAAAAAAGCCATCAGTCCTATGTAGCACATCATCATTTTCAAGTGGAAGTAAGGGTACACCAATAAAGTTTTGTCTGTCTCCAGTAAGTGCTACCAAAGTCGAAAGTTTACAAGCACATGATGTACAAAAGTAAAAATATCAAGAGTTGGGGGAAATCACTACATATATTCCATCAAAATACAGCAACAGTCTGATAAATGAAGTTTTAAACATATAAAACTATAAAACTTTATATTTAAATCTGAATTTTGATTAAAGTGTCGTTGTGTTATTATTTCGCCCAAAATCTACATTTTTCTACGATTGTGTACGAGTGTTTCGGTTTTATCACTAAAAAAAACAACAGGACAATACAAAATCTGCATTGAAATTGAAAATATAAAAACGTAAGGCAAAAGAAATCCTAGCTGGTCAAGGGTCAGGGAGTCTTTATATAGTTTGACCAGTGGTGGTCAGTAACACGAATAATGATAAATGTCCGTTGTTGTTGTTGTGTCTGTAGGGTACATGTAAGTGTTATGTCAATATGGATACACAAAAGTAGGTCCTGTTCCATAAACAAACAATATATATGTCACCACCTTCTAGGCATGTTTGATGTCTTATTATAGGGTGTTGATTTTTTATGTATCCTGTAATATTTTGCGGGAAGACGGACGTTATCAATTAATTAAAAAGAATCCGCTCATTCTGCTCATGGATGCAAGCATTGGTGACTTATTTACGGTAGTCGTAAATTGAAATAGTAATATGAAATGTACCCTTCAAAAAGCCATATCCCATCTGCCTTTTATAATGGATAAATATATTTTTTTATAGGAAAAATGGCACACATATCTTAAATTGTTCGATCGTCCTAAATTGATACAACAGAAACGAAATTCGTTCGTGTCAATAAAAAAAAAATGGCGCCATATGACAGTCGTCTGTTATCAATTTTTGCTATTAAATTTAGCTCATCTGCATCATCTAAAGAATACAAAAGAGGATTACACAGGCTTGTGTTTTCAATTTTCTGTGACATTGTTTTCTCGTTACTTTGTCAATAGGATCCGCAAAGTTACATCATAAAAGAATCCTCTTCAAAATGCGGTTAACCAATTTAAGTGTACAACATGCAACGGAACAACTAACATCCGGTTAACAAATACAGTTACTGTGCGTTGTCACTTTTCACGGCAAAAGAATAGAATTGGTCACTGCATACATTTAATCAATTTTAAAGATTTCTAGGTCTCAAGTAAAATGGTGTTATTTCATATTTCAAAGAGAAAATGTTTTGTTTTTCTTTTGTGTTAATTGTAGATAGTGGTTTAGGTGTTAATACCAGAAAACTTCTTTCGAACAAGTGTCAAGATTGTTTTAAGATAAGACTATTTATTTAAAAATATTACTGAAACGAATTCCAAACTAGTTGGCTTCTGAATACGAAGCATGCTTACTTAAATAAACCTGTTCAGCAAATACAAATTGTGATGTTTGTAATACTTTGCTATTTTATATATACATTTTAGAATGGTTCAAGTCCTCTTTTTGTTCTCCCAAATTTGTTTGATTTAACTTATTAACAAATACGAAAAGAATGGAGACTACAGTTTCGATCTTGTCTTATGTTGTGTTTATTTCCTCAAATTCGCTTAACATATTAAAAACACTTGAATATGTATCTCAGTGAAAAATGTTTCAAATTGTACTTTTTAACATTTGTATACGGTATGTTAATTACGATATACACTTAAATAAGCTAACCTTGGCTGAGAAAATTTCAATATGAATAGAGCCATCGTCTAGTGACATTTGGTATAATTATATTGGCGCATGAGAAATGATTCCTGACCTTTTTCGGAATATGTGAAATAATATTTCATCTCTCATGCTTTAATCAAATTAATGACGGCAAAAGGGAAACAAAGTTCATTTGATGAAGTGCGCCAATATTCCTGAAATTTCGTGTATAATTATTATAATTATATCGCTACAACTGTATCGAAGCCTATTAAATATTCAGAAAACAAGAAAATGCATAATTTATTAAATTTTCTCGATATTTATTAATAAAGCTTGGTTTCAAATTTGAAAGAAAAGCAGTAATATTGACACGAAAAAACATTGAACAAAATTTCATCGCATGTTTTAAATTATAAATTTTATTATCAAAATGCATGGCGCATCTTCGGTCCATCGAACTCAAAGTTAAAAAAAATATTTATTTAATATAGTTTTCTTACACCCTTAAAATATTAATGTTAAAATGCGAAACAAATCCAGCATGAATGTTTAGAAAGTGACATCAAATTGACGCCATTGATTTAAACACTTTCTACCAACAAGTCTTAAGAAAAGTTTAAAATATAAAGGATGTATGGAAAATTACGGTCATAAACAAAATTTTGTATTGAAAGAAGACAATCCCTTAACAAAAGAAATAGGATTAAGTGACATATACCTCATTGTCACAAATAAAAAAATGCCACAATTTGACATAGTTTATCACTTTTCATATACATTTATTTTTCCTGTTTGACACAGATTGGATTTGTTGGCGGAAGAAAAAAATAGCTATCAGATAGCCACTACAATTGGGTCCTATATTAAGCATACTTTGTGTTTAATTGAAGAAGACACTTTCTAAATATGCGATAAATGCCATATTAAAGATTGACAGGGTTAAGGGTAAACATTTTGTTTTGTTTTAATTTCATTTTCTAGTGAAAGAATTTTGTCAAAATATCAAACAGTCAATGTTTTTGATAAAACATTAGAAATACCAAGGATAAAAATTTGTTGATATTCAAAATGTAATTAAGCTAGGTATTTAAATTCGCACGAAAATAATTAATAGAAAATGTTTGTGACCTTGAGTCTTAAAACAAGCATGTGCATATTTCATAGTGTAAATTTCCAAGAATTTTCTAAAACAGACACGGCCGCGTGTTTTTTTGATTTTTTTTTACTTCTAAAAGTACAGATTTTTTTTTTGTGCTAAATTACGGTATGCCGTACCGATCGTACAGGTTGAAAACAGTTCAATGATAAATACTATAAATTTAATGGTTTCTAAGGTTCTTTTCTCAATGGGTTTTCTTAACGAAAAGTCATCAATCACGGAAAATCTATCTAATTTACATATCTTATGATGTGTATCACATGTCAAGGAATTCAAAAACTCTGTTGTTTATTTACATATGCGATAGTAAATTTCAATAAAAAAAATGTAATAAAAACTTTAAATATGAATGTTTTCGGACGGTCACAACGACAAGAGAATATTAAATTTAAATTTTATCTTTCCTAATGACAATATGAAATAGTAAAAGTACACGGAATTATTTACAATAAAAATATTTGTAGTAAATGAGAATCTACGTGAAGCCTTTTATAATGACCGAATAAAAATAACTAGTAATACAACCGTTTTTATTGAGTATTATGATCACTGATATGTTAAACATTTTAAATATTTAACCTGACTTGGGACATATTATATAGACAGTATACTATTCCATGATTTAACGAAATATTTTCTCGAAATCAGACCAACTACGATAAACAAAAACATTTGTTTGGACAGTTTAAAAAATAGAATTATGATAGCAGTCTACAATATTTAAAGATATGCCTGAATAATATTAAATTATTTATACTACTTAATACACAAGTATATTAAAGTGTACTGTAATTTCTTCGGGGTGTACAAATACTTAATTGATATTAACAATTCAGAAGCGCTAAAGATAGCACTATTAATGTTATCAACAACAAATAAACGACAATATAACTGATTTATGACCCATTAAGAATAATATAATTATTGGTCATCAGTAGTGAAAGGTGAGAAGGGAGACGGTAATTAATATTTAAGGGTAATTTGTAGCCCTTTTATCCGGATAATAAATGAATTATTAATTCTACACGTGCCCTGTTGGGCCAAAACAGTCTTTATGGTATTGCATACCCATTTTTTGTACATTTAAATTAGTTATAATCTCTTTGAGCTGAAAAGTATACCCAACGAATATGTTTTTGCACATTATAAATAATATATCATATTTAGCGTTCGAGTACTTAAATATTTTGAACATTTTTACAAAAACAGGAAATAACTGAGCAAAGGAATTTGTTTAATTCTTGTCAATTTTAATGACTTAACCACATTTATGTTTTAACCCATGTTGACGTAAATAAAAAAATAACATAGCAACACTTTCACTCTGTTCATGTGTACAATTGATCATAGCGCTGTTTGTTTGTTTTTTGTTACATACGTTTGTTTTTACACAATATGTATGAAAGCAACTCCTTCTATCTGACATTGATGAAATATGTGTATTGCAAAATAACTAAATAAACAATATATAGACATTTTATAGAATGACTTCAACAAATCCTTTTCATTTGAATGTGTACAGTAACAGTTTCGTGTTACCCACTCTACAAAATCAAGGATTTAAAGACTATCAGGTTACAATATGTCTGTTTCTCATAAAATGTACATACCTGGGTTATTTCCTTGACTTTTCCTCATCCATGGATATATAACTGGCTGTCCGTCCGAATTTGTCTGAGCACACGCACTTTTAGGAGATGAATCCTCATCCGATGACGTCACAGACGGAGGACTAGGAGATGAAGAGACTTGAGCAGGCTGTGTAGCAGGTGTAAAACCGTTACTTAGAGCTGTAGTAGTCCCCCGTCCGTATCCTTGAGAAGGTGGAGAAGCCCGGGCGGCTGAAACTGTCTCTGGCGGTGTCGGACACGGAATATAATTATGTGGTGTATATTTGTCCTCACTGTAACGTCTATGATCACCATATCCATAGGAATTTTGGTAATTTTGTCTATAGTAATCAGATGCATTATTTGGTATATAATTTGACTGAGAATATTCGTCCGTCGGAGGAAATTTCGGCTCCGTGTATGAATTAGGGTTCATCAAAAACGAACTCATGATCATTAATTTTGACAATATTGGTTGTAAATAATTCCAACTCGTTACGAACACATATTAAAGTCATCTTCGCCCTCCCATTTTCTATAGGCAAAAGTCACGTGATTTGGTTAGCCAATGAAATTAATATTCCCGCCTGTTCTGATATGAATCAAAATTTGACGGGAGAAAGTTACTGTCTGTTAAAATAAGCTTCCGGGCAAAATATAACTATTGAATTATGTTTTATCTATACTGATACACTTTTATCGTTAAACCCTTTGTTACAAGGTAAAGAAGCGTGTAACGAGTTTTCAATATTTTCATTGTATTCTTAAATATGCTAATTCTTTTGGAAAAAACAAGAAAAACAACGAAATGGCGAAAGATCAAAGAGAATTAAAGACTGCTATTGAAGACTTGCAGAACTTGGGAGTTTGGTTGGAAACAAGAAAAAAAATATAATGAATAAGTTCAATCATATTTTCATCAAAAAAATAATACTTTAAATTTTGGGTAATTTTGTAATTGGATAAATAATATTAGCAATTTTCCCTAGTCTTAAGTAGATTCATTTTTTAAGTTAATAATTTATTTTTTGATAAAATAAATGTTATTGTCTAAATTGTACAAATACAAATTAATCAGCTACATTACCACAATGTTTTAGTTCCCGTATTTCTCTTCTGAATAATTGATTAATTTCCATTTTATATCAAATTGAAACTATATAGTTTTCAAATCGCTGAACCTAACAAATTAATTTCAATTTAACAGTTTTCATGGTAACTCGAATTACAATCGACAAATATCAATGTATGAAATTGAGACCTTTGAATTATAATAAATGCTTTTTTTATTTATTTAATTCTGCAAAAAGGTTTTTATGTAAAATCCTTTAAAATGTACCATACGAAATAATAAAACTTTATTATATATAAGCACAATTACAAATCGCAAAATTCTCAAAAATAAAATTTAGGACTGTCGATTTCAACATAAATCAATTTTGAGTTATTTGAAGATTTTTTCACACTGATGTGAACATCGATAAGATAGTATAATTATTACCTATAAACAACGAAGAAATAAGACAAATTGAAGTCTAACACGTTATCAGAAATCTTTTTCAATTTTTCATATTTAACGAGTTAAAATTAAGCTATTTATAGTTATTTTATGATATCATCCTTTATATATTTCGGAAATGGAGATAGATAAGTAACGGTTTTTATATTTTATTATTAGTAAAAATTTCGTTTTTACCCAAAATAAATACTAGTACTAGTAAAATTTTTAATTTTTAACTCATTTATAATAAAGTGGTAGGATTTTGTTTAATTCGAAATCAAATTTTGTAATTTTAATGCATTATTTTTCAATTCATCATGTATACAATAAATATTTTTTGAAAACTACTAGTATCTTTTTTTTTTTAAATCGCAAATAAAATAAATTTGTGGACCCTCTAAAATAGTCAAGGCCAATTTATTTTTCAGCAGATTTTTTCTCTTCAAAATTGACATAGATTGTGGAGAATTTTCATGAACAAAAAAAAAGTACTTTTGTACATTTGGAAATTTAGTATGAGTATTGATAAAGAAAAATTCAAAAGAGAACCATTCATTGTATGTAGGGCCTGAACTATGATATAGGCTATATCTACTTTATATCAAGTCAAACTGGTGGGTTCATGTAGTTGGCAATCATACCACATCTTCTTATTTTCATATTAAAAGCTGGACCTCATTATTTATAGGATGCTGAGCAAACCGCTTTATTAAAAAATGAAGCCAAAATCAGATCCCTTATAAAAGCACTGGACTACAATACTTGGCTTGAATCAATAGGAATAAAGCAAATATTAATCTTGACCTTTGTTTCCTTGTCCACAGAGAAAAGAAGGCAATTAAGAAATGTAAATAAAGTAAGTCTTCGTTTCTCATTTGTACGTTGAACTTTGGTCTTAGGACAAGAGGGACGGACGGGTAAGCACAGTTCAAGGTAGGTATAAACATCTTGATTCATATGTATATATATTGTGGTTTTAACTCTTTATTCGAAGAAGCACTTAAATTCACCCAATGATACCATAAACACCCACAGAGTGTTATGAACCTAGCTAAGTTCGAAAACTGTACATGGTTACAACCGGTATTCGAGGTTTGAAAACGAAGTATGGTTTCACAGGTATTAGAGGTTCGAAAACTGTAAACGGTTTTTCATAAAACGCACTGCACAATTTATAAAAGGTGTAGAGTTTTATTAATCTATATTTCATGCCTATCATGATACATATTTTGAAATAAATAGTTTAAAATATCACCAAATGGTCTGGCATACGTTCCTGTGTGCAAATTGATTTTCAAAGTATTTTATAACTTTTGTACAAATCATACACGCCCGCGACCACATCTAAGAACTTTTAAGTTTCGACTGAAAGCCTGATGGCATGCATGTGTAGACCACTGAATGAAATTTATCGTTTATTATTGAACTCTTCAATTTCAATTTTGCGGTTTGTACAAGTTTTAAATAGTGCTCCCCAGTAGTAACAATAGACAGGAATAGTTAGTGAAAAAAGGAAGATATATTGACAAAATTCACCAGAACTAAGGTTCTGTACAAATGAATTATTTGAAAATTATGCGATTATGATGACTTTATTTTGCCCGTCTTTAATTGTCTGTCATAATATCGAAAATGATATTATATACAGTACACATTCATATAAAGAATATTTGTAGACCAAAAATAGTAAAAGAATAAATTGAAAGAAGTGATATCCTATTCTCTTTAAGGTTACAATAATATTTATATCATCATACAGTGATCATAACTATCAGAACTTGAGTGTCTTAAAACTAGAAGGGATGTTTTTGAATTCAAAATAACCTAGTTATAATTTTAAGAAAGTTTTGAAACAGCTATACAGGGGATTACACAGACAGTGCAGAATTTCAATGATTTCAAGAATATAGTAAAAGAGATTAAATAATTTTAAAACTCAAAATCTTTATCGTTTGCTGATTTCATTTTACATTATAGCGTAAAACTGAGAAATTGATCGAAGAAAATTTATAATAAAAACCTTTCCATGGAGATAGCGTTGGTTTTGTTTTGTTTTGTTTTTGTTTTTTATTTTTTTGTGTTTTTATTTATTTTACTAGCCTTTCGAACACGAAGAAAATGTCACCACAACATAAGACATAATAATTAATCTAACAATAAACAAATGCTTCGAACGATTTAAAAAATATATATAACCAACTATGAATAGTCCCTCTCGGTCCATCCCAATGCATCCTTTGTTACATTGTACTATAGATATATACTCCAATCTTGGTAAACTAATGGTAAGTTTACTTATTTTCATCCATACCAAAACAAACCAACCAACCAACCAAACACTTGTATGCACGCTGTTATAGAATGAATTGTGTTTTAAATTATCTTTTTTCTTTTTAGATATTTTAATTTCAGTATATGGACGATCGACTTATACTAAAACAATATAAGCTTTTAAGAAAAAATAGAATTGTTGTATTATAACGTTAGATAATTTAGAAGGCAGAGTTTTCTAAAGACAAGGAGAACTATGTATTTGAGTAAGAAATATTGAAAAAAAATCCTTTATTTTATAAGTGAGGGTACACAACTTTTTATTATCGTTGGAGTATATTCCTCATAAATGGCAAGAATATATAAATATCGATTTTAGTTTGCCCAAGTCTTTAAAAAGTATCGTTTATTTAACGATTATTCTTTATTTTTCAAAAAGTCATCAAATCGCGAAATTAATGATAACTAAATGGATAACATAACCCATAACAGAGACATATAATACATGTCTCTGCCCATAAGAAACGTAAATTCCACAGTGAAAAGTTATAGTAACACACTGATAAAATACAGAAAAACAAAAAGAAACTGTCATATAAAAAAAAAACTATATTTCATAATCAAGTCAGGTATGCGACAATCGTGATGAAAACATCCTTGATATAACTGAAAAATGAAATACAGATCTTTCAACATACGTTTTTGATTTGTTTTTCAAATTAATAATTGATTCTATGAATCCCAATAATCCAGATTATCAAATTGATATTGATGATTTTAAGCAAAATTGGCTAACTAAGAGAAAACAAATAATTGTACTGATTGAATCTACGGACGGTGATGCTATGCAAATTGTGCACATGTGCATACAACCCAGATGCAAGAATGAAAAATGAATTGTCAAATATTTTGAAGAAAAGATAATTGGATGATTTACAGTCCCTCCTGCTACCGACAAACAGAATTCGATGAATATTTACCGTAGAGTTATTCCGGACCTTTGACCGAATCTCTCATTGCCAGGGAGGGCTTTTAAGACACTTGTGTTATTAATGGTGGCCATTTTTCATCCCATCTTTCTTCAAAGATTTAAAACACCGCTTCATGAGCAATTAGATGCCCATTGAGACTTCTAAGCTTCAGTTTTATACAGGAAAGCGATGGATATTAATGGTCCTATTCTGAATAAAGTATGTGTGTTTAAAGAAGTTACAACCCATTCAATTAAACATTTTATCACCTGTGAAATTGTGGTTTAATAGCAGAAAAATGTCTTCTATTTAAGGACTTGCATAAGTTGAAGAGCCATTACCGATATCCATGGAAATTTGATATTGTACTGAGGTTTTGAACGTTAGCGGTCTCAAGTTTGAATGCAGAAGTAAAGACCGGTATTTTTCTGTAAAGAATTGCGATTGTCTTTAAGTCGTAAAATTGTAGAGAAATTACAAAGTCATTAGAAACAACAGACAAACGTTCGTTGTCTTTCATCTTTTGTCTGAGTTACATTTTATTTGTTATTATTTACAAGGGATAGAAATCATCGTTTCTAACATTTCATGCTCACTTCATTTAGTTATCCCAATCTTGAAAAAATTCTAAATCTAAGATTTTCCCTCCCGTACGAAAATATTTTGTTTACTCGATACATTTTTTTTTCTAAAGAACGGCAACCATAGGACGAAACATAAATTTGGGAATAGGACTGTACAATTGTAAATATATAAAGCTTGCTGTATATCATATGTGTTTGTTTTTTGTATTGTTTATTGTTTTTTTACTAAAATTAGACTGTAAGTTTTCTATTTTAAATTATTTTACATTTGTCATGTCGGGACCTTTTAACATAGTTAACCACGCAGTATGGGTTTCCAAATTGTTAAAGCCGGCCGTACAGTCACCTACAGTTGCGAACTTTTTTTAATGTAATTTGGTCCTTGGTAGAGAGTTGTCTCATTGGCAACCGTGGCCAAAACTCATTATTTTATAGTAGTCGAATTTTATAGTAGAAAACATCCAATTTACAAAGAAAGCCTAACAACTGATATGCCTCTTACATATATTTTATTTGTATAAACACGTCTATATGTATTTACCTCCCACTTTAAATGCTCTTCAATATGTTTTTCTAAATGAATATATGCATTTTTCTTGTGGTGCAACTTTTTACAACTTCCGTTACGAACGAATATATGTTTAAACAATAAAATGCATTGTACATAAAGATTTTACAAAATAAAACGGATTAGTTGGTGTACAAAAGAAACAATATATCAGAATCTTTCTCACGCCAGGTTTTGTTGACATTTGTTATTTTACATCCAGTTTTAAGACATATTTACAGTAGAAATGTAGTCAGTATTAAAATTAGAATACAGAGAAAAACAATTAAGTTATAAAATCCAAAGTTATAATCAACTTAAAATGAAATGTGAACAAATTATAACGGTTATAAATGTCAGAATCGATGTCGGTCCATCAACTAAAACACGGAGATTACACCGGATTTACAAGCCAGATAAAAAGAAAACAAAATTGATTTCAAAAACTGAAATTGATTTTCGTAATAAGCTCCTTTAAGACATCTCTAAAGAATTTGCATGTGAGATTCTGGGTCACACGTTTAAGAAACTCGGATTCTTTGTTAAAAAAGTCATTTTTCTTTCCCATTCGACATTTCTCATTTATAAATGCATATTAGTGAGATATTGTAGGTTTTTGCTTAAAGATTGATCAGAAACCTTTCCAAGTCTTCTCGTGATTCCTCTGACATTGTCCATTAATTTTAATAAGACTCGGCAGTCGAAATCTTGTTTTCCGTATGCAGAAAATAAATTTATCATTTGTAGAAAATTACTACTTTTACGTAGTGACTTTGTCATTTGATGAATTTCTTTTCTCGCCTTGCAAAGCTGGTTTCTTGAGAAGGCATCTCTGCAAATGAATTTAAGAAATCTCAGCGGTATTTTCTGATTATTATTTAAGACTCTCTGAAGATGTCAGATGTGTAATCAAATATTTTAATACGAAATGAAGCACTGTCTTTTCCGGCAAGGTATCCAAGGGTTCAGATGAAACTAGACCACAAACAATGATAGATTTAGATATAAGTACCAGATTGTGCAAGTTATCTCCCTTGTCAGTTGCAGATAATGTATCTTCATTTTGTTTGTTATATATTTGTGTGTTCAGTAAAGGATATAAAGCACAAACTGGACATCGATGGTTTTAAGACTATAAATTTGTGAAAGTGTGTAGCAGGAATAGTTTACCCTTCCGGAGCACCTGCTACCAGGCCATGTTTTTGTAGGGATTTGTGTTGCTCAGTCTTCTGTTTTCAATGTGGTGTTTTTTACACTGTTGTTTGTATTTTGTTTTTTTTTTCTTTTTTGCAAAGGCGTTGTCAGATTATTTTTAACTTATGAGTTTTTATGTCCCTTTGGTATTTATGTACAATTTATGGTCATCGAGTGAGATTTAAAACCGTTTCCATGATTTTAAGTAAAGAGCTTTTGCCTAGTATTTCAATACCTTTGTAGATTTCGAAAAAGAGCAGGCTAATGCCGCTACAAGGCAGAACTCGCACCCACAAAGTGAAAAGGGATTAATATTAGTTGCAATAACTTGTTTCCCAATCCACTATAAATAATTATGTTTAAACTAAACCTTTTGAGACTATGAATTTTCATACTTTTTCTACCACAAAGTGTTTCGCTACATTTCTTAAAAGCCCAGAAGTTGTTAAATTTGATTTTGTCATTACAAAATACAACGGAAAACCCAGGCATATATTAGACAAATTTGGAACAACTTGTTTGACATTTTTGGTTTATAATTTTTTTCATCTTCACACTGTTTTGATTTGAGTTCCGCTAATAAGTCACACGTCTCAGTTGCGTTGGTGTACTGTATATCTGTCGATTGCTTTTTTCAAGCAAGATCAAAATTACATATCTAAGCCCTTTTTGCAAACAAACTGTCGGAAGATGTCGATGCAGTATCCTGATGCTCACTGTTGTTGATTGTATGATATACAATTGGCACAGACACTTATAATTTGCACAAGTTCTGGGACGGGTGGGCATACACACTTATAGAAGGAATAGGTTATGGGACGGATGAACATAGACACTTATAGAAGGGATAAGTTAATAAGAGGCTTTTAAACCTCAGGAATAGATTACCTTAGCTGTATATTTGGAAAACATTTAGGAATTTTTGTTTCTCAATGCTCCTCAACTTCAAACTCTATTTGGCCCTTTTAACTTTTTTTTATTCGAGCGTCACTGATGGGTGTTGTGTAGAGGAAACGCCCGTCTGGCGCAAATAGAACATTTGAATCCTGGTTTCTATCATGAGTTTATTATGAGACAGATTTATATGGGAAGAACAAATATCACGAAATACTATGATATAAAATTTCCATTAAAGTAACAGTGCTTTTATTGTTGATCCTGATTTAGATAGTTTCTCTTTAGTCTTTCTATTTATGACTGTATATTCAACTCTTAATGACTTTATTTTGTTTTTTGTTGGTTTGTATCAATTATGTATTGCTAGAAGTATATTTAATATATATCATATCAATTTAATAAAATACTCCGATGCTCATATGCAAAATGCTGAAGAACCACTTTAAAGCCAGGAGACTCAGTCGGATACATCCTTTGGCTTTAACGTACTCTTTGTCGGTAGTCTTTCTTCAAAATTTCGAGTTACAAAGTTGTAGAACTTGCATTGAATACCCAGAGAGTCCTTTGATGTCCCAGTCCTTATTCTATATCAATTAATTATAGTAATTATTTCATACAGTAATCAATGACTAGCGGACATTTGTAAACTTAAATGACCATCAGGCGCGAAATTACATGTTTATTGCCAGGGGATTTGTTCTACAAAGTTTTTCGTGTGTATTGAGTACACTAAATGAATACCTGTAACAGATGTAAGTAAAAAGAAAGTATGACTCAAATGTTTACGTTGGCAAAACATATATATATATAGTAAAACATATTATCCCTGATGATCGAAGGTGAGACCGGTAGGATATTCGGACGCTTTCGTTAAATTTAGTCAAATTTTGAAAAACATTAAACATCTGAATTTTTACAAATTTTAATTTTATATAAATTAAAATACAAGAAAAATCGAGAAAGAACAGGATAAAAGATAAAAGTATTAGTAGTATATTTTTTTTTAAAGTTTGTTCAAATATTGACTGATGATTACATGTTAATAGAAAATACAGCATATTCATTTTACATCAATTTTAATGCAAAAGGGTTATGAAAAATCACCAGACGAAAGATACATAACACCAAAGACAAACAATGGTCCACAAACAGAACACCAAAGAATGTCCAAAATGAGAGATACCTCTATTTGAAAAGGAACTGATTGACCGTTTCTCGAGCACCCGAGTTCCACTGTCCCCTCTTTTTGTTTATAGTTATTTGATCAATCTTTACAATGATGTGTAGTGTTTTGTGGGCTGTCGTTGGAAAAAGAGGGATAACATACAAAACGGACAAACTAAAAGGCTCCGGAATCTTTTCCAATGTACCGGTCGTTTTGCTTAATGCAAGTGGTGCATTCCAAAATTACATTTCAACAACAAACTTAGCCAACAAGTCAAGGAAAAAACCTGTTTCTTAACTATTTGGAAATGTTCTTTTTCATTTTCCTATTTTTAAATGTGTTGTAATTGTTCATGTTTTATCCCAATTAATGAATTCCCCACTTGACGTCTTCATGGTTTTCAATCCATCAAATAGTAACTTAAGTTGATTATCTACAAAATGTTACAAATTTTATTGCTGATCCTAGATTAATGTTTTTGGGTTATGATTTTATAGTTATTAATTTCATAATCATAAATCTTAAAATCTAAATGCAAGTATATTGACACGAGATGTAATAAGTTTACATGTTTACTACCATCATAGATGTAATACCCATTATTACATATATGCTACCAGTATATTGTGTTGAACAGTTTTATTACTAATATACAAATTGACATGTGTGGTGTGGTAAAAACTATTTAAGGTTTGATCAATTTATGCATTAGAGCAAAATGACACTAAAAATGTTTTAAAAAGGAAAGCAAACTCCATAAAAAAATGTCAGACGTACTTAACTTATTACGTAAGTCGCTTATAGTGAACTGGCGCTTATAAAATAACTATAGGTCAACGTATGAGACAATTAGAGAACCACATACCGCATATAAAGCTTATATAACAAAATGATTATCATTGACAATCAAAGGAAAGCAAACACTAGCATGCTTATAGTTGTAATAAACAATAATTACTAAAATCAATCCAGTCTCCTGACTTGGGACATGCACATTCAGAATCTATCTGGATTAAACACCTTTGCAGGGTATAACCCCAATTGGCCTTGACTCTAGCACATGAATTAGGACAGGCACATATAGAATTAAGTTGAAAAGGGCTTGCCTCATCAGATCGACACAGCTAACAAAAACAAAAGAAAACGAAAAAGAAACACATAGTACCGATCTGCGATTATTTGCAGTTACTGTAGGCTAGTCCGAAGCCAATAACAACTCATAAAATAAATCCCGAATACAAAACAATAATATATCAGGCAATCAGTACACGTCCACTCGATTTAGTATTTAAGAGTCCTTAAAGTCCAGGAAAACATTACCTTGTACAATGCTAAAATATAAATTCATGTTGACACGATATGTAGAAGTATTAACTATAGTAAAGCAACACATTTAGTTATATTTTAAAGTCAGCTGATGTACCGTTTTCATGCAAATACAGGGTAAAAACAAATGAGTAAAACTTATTTGACCCTGCCAGTCCCTTATATAATACAGTATATAAACGTTTTGATTTTTATAATTACGAGAATAATGTGTTGTTGGCAGATTGTTTCTGTATGATTGATTTATAACTTTAACAGACTATATAAATCTAAGGATGGTTTCAAGCTACTATATAGACTCGGAGACAATTTATACCTTGACATATATGTGTAAAACACCTTTTTATACAACAAGTCAATTACGTTTTCACACTGTAGGTCGTTGTCTTGAATATTTGTGTCGTTGGGTTTCTGGCTTTTCTGAGTTTTCATTAACAAGCAGCATTTGCATAAACTCAGCGTATATAGTACATGTTTTCATACTGATGGACTGTTCAAATAAAGAGTCAGCAAGGTGAATCTTTATGGACGGCTTTCAAGTGACATAAAGTTTTAGATCTTGTACACCGATCGTTTAATATTTCATGAAGTATAGCCTTACATTTGAATTTCGTATATCGATTAATTAAAGTAATTATGTTATCTATAACTTACGGACAATTGTTTATTTGAATGACCATAAGAGCAAATTTACAAGTTTAATATGACCAGGGGTTATGACTATCCAAATTTTTCGTGTATATTCAATACACAAAAAAAACAGGAAATCAAAGGAATGGATGAACAATTAATGAAATCAATCAGTTTTAAATCCTTAGAAATGTTGTTTTCGAAGCCGTAGTCTGTTACTCACACAAGTTGTAACAATACAATACCATTTATAATATGTTGTTTTAGAACAGAAGTTACGTTTTGGCCTATTTTGACCTTTAAATAAACCTAAAATACTAGATTGTTCTGAGCCGCTTAGATTATCCACTTAGTGTCCATGGTATGTATTAAGGATTCCACATCTTCTAAAGCTTGGTTGTTAACCATCAGACTTGCAACGGACTTTGCGTTTGACTTTAAAACTTTGGTCTTATCGTGATTGGTGGAAAGGACTGTTTCTGATGCTTTTTTTCAACCTACACTAGTTTGTCCTGTATTTGTTGGACAGCAAGGCAATGTAATCGGCAAAGTCTAGGTCATCCAACTGGGTGAACATGGTCCTTTGATTACTGTTTCTTCTGCCGTTTGTGGCTTGCTTTATGATCAGTCGACTGCCATGCAGGGGGGATATCATAGGGGAAAGGATACATCCTTGTCTTACCCCAGTTGTTACCAGTATACCAATGGCTGAATGATCTTGCTGTGCATTTCTCTATAGGTGTTTCTGGTGATGGTTATAATTTTTGCTGGAAAGCCATAGTGTCTCATCAACTCTTCTTTGGCATAGCATTGTCAGATTGTTTTCTACTTACGAGTTTGAATGTCTATTTGGTACCACGTAATTATCGAAGAAGCAACTTATACCAATTGTAATTTCTTTTATATGAGCCGATCAGGGTTTAAACCCAAGACCTCCCGGACTCGAGACATGCACGCTACCAAGAACCGCCAATGTGGTTCCCATTCTGTGGTGTAAAGGTTGTCTTTTGTTACATTTATGATTTACAATTAACGAGTTGCTTGAAATACAATGAATTGTTGATACAGAGATATTTCTCGCCTGTATGTAATTTTGATGTTATAATGCAAATGCTGAAAATAAAATGGCAACACTTTACATGAATAACTGTAAAAACATTCAAAGTCATTGAATTAACCATAACTGAAAGTGTAGGACCAGATAGTCTCCATGGAAACGAAAAATGCCTAAGCTAATAACATTCTCAAACCAATTACACTGACTTATCATAAGTGGTTCCCTTAAAACATAAATTTAAATTGTAAACTATGCATATAATTTCTATGGTACTGATATGTGCAAATGCTTATAAAACTGCATACCAAGTATCATTTATTTATAATTAATGGATGAATTTAGACTGAATTAATCACACATTTTAAAACATGTAAACTAAGCACAAAATTTCAAGTCAATAAACCATGACTTAGTGGATGAGATGGAAATAAGATGTTCTAACGTCAATACAACTGCAAAACAAATATCATGAACCTATTGACTAGTAGTTTCCATTCAACTGACCTATTCACAAATTGATTGAAATAGCTTTCCGAAAAGTCTCGCCGATCTCTGTTGACATAACGGTTATGGTTGAACCTTAAAATAATAATATAGGGTTATTGCATGAATATTGGGGAATATTGTCCCGAGTAGAATTCTATATTGCACGAGCTTGCGAGTGCAATATATGTTTTACGAGGGACAATATTCCCCAATATTCATGCAATAACCCTTTTATTGTATAGCAATATAATAATTGACAGTAAAAATTGGTTTAAACTAAGATTTAAACGTTGATGACGTCATGAATTTTGAAAATTTATTGCACTAGTGTAATATTAGAATTTATTGCACGCTAACTTTTGGTTACGTTCTGTGGGAAATATTATATTGCTACACAATAATAAAAATTACAATTCATGTTAATTTTGTATTATTCTTATTTATTTTTGTTGCTCTTGTTGTTTTTAGTTTATAGTACTTTATAATATACAACTTTATCATTTTTATTGTGGGAAAATTATGAAAAATGCATGAAGAAGACCTGTTGTTAATGATGATTTCAGTATGTTTAAAAAAAATGAAGCATTTGCTTATGTGAAATAATAAAAAAAAATAGTAACAGATGGTGTTTGTTTACTGCATTTGTCCCATTTTCACTAAATAAATATAAAGAATTTGGCCCGTATATAGTAAAAACATGACTGGAAAGATATTTATTAATGTCCAAAAGGTGTACAATTACAAGTTTCCTACCACAAAGTTTACTACGCATAATACAAATACGTACACAATAAGGATGAAGAAAACAAATAAATTTATTTTAATTATGACTTTAAGGTGGTACCTAACACTACAGGGAAATAACTCTGTAAAATCGGCTGAACGTTTTAATTACGTTGCGTTGTTAACGAATATTAAGCTTCTCACTGATCAAAATTAGTGTTTGTCAAACTGCTATATAACCAGTGTATTTTTTCTGATAAAGTGGTTGGTTCAAATTTTTAGAAATTTTTATATTTCTGTCAAATTGTCAAAGTAAATACTTTGTCAAAATTTTATGAAAATTAAACGAGCCAAATTGATTTTAGTGAAAGTGTTAGGTACCACCTTAAGCAGGATACAGTCGTATGTATATCCTCTAAGTTTACTCATGCATATCATCTAACGTTGTGTTAGTGTATAATTAGAGCGTATGAAGCTCAAGGTACATATGACCATCTGGACCTATTCAGTTCGGTAGTTAGACCTTTGTTGATGGGCACCGTTTGGTTTATCGAATAAATGTGTAAATGGTATGCTTAGAAACGTTAAATTTAATGCATGCGCTGTGAGACTGTCACGTGACTTGTCCGTAGCGTAGTAAAAACGTTGTGACACTGTCACGTAACTTGTACGTACCGTAGCAAAAACGTTGTGATATTGTCACGTGACTTGTCTGTACCGTAACAATAACGTTGTGAGACTGTCACGTTACTTGTACGAACCGTATTAAAACTTTGTGAGACTGTCACGTAACTTGTACGTAACGTAGCAAATACGTTGTGAAACTGTCACGCTACTTGTCCGTACCGTAGTAAAAACGTTGTGAGACTGTTACGTTACTTTTATGTACCGTAGCAAATACGTTGTGAAACTGTCACGCTACTTGTCCGTACCGTAGAAAAAAACTGGCTGACTAACTTCGTACAATATCAAAATAAACGTATTAGTTGTTTACAAATGTGTCATCCTTTAGTTTTAATCACAAATACATTTTACGTCATGTTTTATAATCTTTGATGTCCCGATAAAAAAAAGATATTTTTCATGACGTCAAAAGGTAATTCAGAGTAAGATTTAGGGTCAATCGCAGATACCCAAAAGTGTAAACACGAGAAATGTATTGCTTAAATTGAATCAACATAATTTATAACAAATGCTGTTACGTTTATAAAATATGCAACCACAAACATTATATGACCACTCATCTATAATTATTTATGTCACATTTCTTGAACGGTCTCTTGTACTTTGGTTTTGGTTTTAGTCGTTTTATATAATCTAGGGGAGACATTCTTATATACAAGGTCAAAGGATGTGCCGCTGGGGAAGGTCATATTTTCCAGATTGAAAATATGTGTATAGGACGGTAATATGTGATAACGTCAATAAAGTTCCAATAACTTATAATTATCTGATAATCCTTTTTCGTCTGTCATCTTTCTTGGTGTTCCCGGTTGTGTTTTATCCACAAATGTTCTCTTTTTCCCGCCGTGACACTTAGTTATTCCACTATCTCTTGACACCACACGAATTCCAACCAACATTTGGAAAAGGTTTTTGCCTACGCAATGTATGAAAAGGTAAACATTTTTTTTTTAAATGAAAAGTATACTAAAGGGTAAACACAGGCGGCATCATTGTTATATAGTCGTAGTGTACAGATACGTTTCAAGTTATTTCATTTTGAAACACATTTGGCTAGAAATAAACGTAAGACGTATTCTCTTCAGTCATGGGTTAAAACAGTCGAGTACAGGCGATTTGGTCTTTCAGTTTTTTACTCCCTCGCAAGATTCTTATAAAATTTTACAAAACGAAGTTGTCGACACCCATTGCATACTTGTTAATATAATGTTTTACATTTATACGATGTCTTGAAAGAAATGTATCCAGTCTATTTTAAATTAAATTAAGATAGGACAAATTGGGAACAAAGGTTACAATATACGTTGAACATGACGAGAGTAGAAAATTGAGATAAATTCATAACAAATATTTTTACGACCAAATATGCATTTTATTCGTTAACAAATAGAAGCTTTGTAATCTGGAGATCAAATAATTGGACACTTTTCAAACAAAAATGCATTTAAATGATGATATTTCAAGTAAAACTACAGGTAGAAAGAGGTAATTGAAAATGTCGGTGGTCGAGTTTCACTTCAATACATAAATCAAACATTTTAGTACCTAATACTGGCATGAAGTGGTCCGACATAAATTGTCCGAACTTGACAAGTCCATGATAGCCAGATGACCGGTTAGGACATATTTTGAAATAAAATGAAAATTAAGATGAATGATTCGTACTTCCCGTTCACTTGAAATGGAGACAAACATAGTGTTATAAGAAACCTAGATATGTCCAACTACCGATGAAAACAAAGAGAACAATGACACCTGTGCCTGTCAAAACATTCTTGTATTGTGACCTCAGTCTAAAACTTGAGCTCAGGAATATCTTCGGTATTAACGTCCTACAGACACTAAGTTTTTTATGTAGTATTTGATATTTTGGGAGGATGAGGATATAATACATAGACCTTCCTAAAAGCAAGAAATATTAGACAATAGGAAGATACACAAAAATATTTTAATCAACTATTTTTGTTCATAATTATGCATTAAAAGGAAAATACAATACATGCATTCAGAGTTTTCCTTTACAATTACTAATTATGAGTTGGAAAATATAACCGTGTCCTACCCGAATATCAAATGGTAAAATAAAATCTTAAATTAGACCTGTAATATAAGCCTTCGTAGGTCCTTATCGTTTGTTTCGACGTTTTTTATCGGATTTGTTTTGCTGTTTTTCTACTATCAAAGATGAATTTAGCAAAAAGCAAAACAAACACTATCCGATAAAACATTGAAAGCAAACGATACAGTCCTACGAATGCTTATATTATATATTTAAAAATCTTACTTGGTACAAGGACACAGTTATCTACCCTCAAATTTTGTGCATATAGTTCCCTTTAATTTCAGTGTTTTCTTTCTTAATTTTTTTCTTTGTCTGTTTTTTTGGAATTTTTTACTATTTGTTGTATTTTGGTGAAAGATAAGACTTCAAATATACTGTCTGCAAAAAAAATCTTTTTGAAATTTTGTGTAGAAATAAGAGATTTGGTCAGGTAAATAAAGCTGGAATTTCCCGGATTTCTCGGAAGCTCTCTGGCTTCATCCATACCGGTGTTCTGATGTTTGTTGTTACCAGGAGAAAATGAGATGGTAGAGTTTTCATGGTATGTTTTGGGATAAAAGTCAAACTTTATGCACACCAAATCTAATTGGAAAAGAGCAGGTTGATTTTTTTTTTAAATGTCATTATGTTTTAATAGACAAATAGGGTAAATTAACTGTGTTCTTGGGCCACTTAATATGTAATATTTGCATGTGTTACATATGTTATCACATTTTACTTAATGATGCTATTTGTCTTGGAATTAGTACAAGGTACCAGAACAAACAATTTCACGATATTATACAGACACGCCTACAACTTAACATGTACTCGTATGCAGTTTGTAAATTATTAGTCGTTGCTTGGACATCAATTTGTTTTACGGAAGATGAGTATTTTTTCTGCCTAGCTAGTGGAAAATATTAGCAAGCAAAATCGAGGGTATTGTGCAAATGATGATACAAGCATGAAAATTACCACAAAGCATCATTATTATATACTGTGTAAGAAATAACTGCTGGCCATTAAAAAAAATATTTTTTTCAAAATGGCCACGGCATTTTTCTAAAATGACTGTTTTCATTAGTTTGAAAATACTGATTTTTCTGGAAAACTTTTCTTTGAACTTCTTTTAGTAAAAACCAATTACCAGGTTTGGTGGCTACCTTCTCTAAATCACATATTTATTAAAAATGAATATTTGACATATCCAGTATTTGCGCATGAGCGAAAACGTAACAAAATTCTTTCAAAAACATTTGAACTATTTACTATATATTTAGTGTTTTTGGATTTCTAAATGATATTATAAATTGGTTTAATAACATTTTTCAAGGTTGTGATACACATTGTTTCACACTTTTGCGCATGTGCAAACTATTTATAGACATCAAGAGCGATTTGTATGCACTACCAGGCATTTCTCAGGTATTCGATGGTTAAGGCGAAAATGTGGTTAATCCGGAAAACATCAAATGTAACTGCAGATCAGCCACTTTTGGAAATGCCTAAGCAAATTCAGTGGGAATTACATGATTTGTAAGGAAAATATAAGTGTATCGTCATGTTTGGTGGATTGCACATTGAAATGACTTGTTATAAAACTCTGGGTGATATATTGCGTGATAGGGGATAGACATGTTGTCTTACTGGAGCCAATATTACAACACAGGCGCATCAGACAACTGCATGCATTTTGCTTAAAATTGTTAATTTCAGATCATGAAAGCTAAACTCAGAATATATAATTATGTCATGACTCTGTGACGTTTAATGATTTAAAAGACTGGTGTAAGGAAATAGAGTCATCTCGACCACAGTTTAATTCCTGGCGTTCAATTATAAATTAAGAACTTCTTCTGATTTTGGTATTATGCTGATTTCATGAGTGAGATTTCGTACTTTTCAAACAGTCCATATAAAGCATTATAGCGTATTGTTTTAGGTCTTGATCGTGTAAATTATGCTCGATCGTTACCGACTCATCTCCGAGATATGACTTCCCTTCCCGAACATCACCCACAGGTGGCAATCGGATTTGAAAATGATAATTTGACTGTACTTAAGACCAGCAAGTTTCTTTCTTGTAACACAATTGATCAGGCACAACAGAATAATGCAATTGTGAAGGGCGATATTGGTGCCATAGGATTAACCGAAGATCCCTTTTAGACAAATGGATGGTAGCTGGACCAAGAGTCAGTATACTAGAAAATTAATTTGAAAGATCTAGTTTGGGTCATTCTAAAACAAACGAACGACATAATGAAGACTCTACGAAAACACAAAAAGATTTCTTTAAACAGCTTTAAAGGCTTTGCAAAGTGATGAACGAGTTTGGAAATTCATTTCTAGAAGAGTCGTCAGATTTGTTAAAAAAAATACTCCATTTAGGAAATTGTTGATTCGGAAACAGGTAAGATATGTAAATAAACTCCAAGATATTGGTCCAAACAATACGAAGATCTTTTGAAGCAAATGCAAAACGAAGGAGAACCTGCTTTTTATAACCAATTAAAAAAGAACAACTTCCTATTTTGGCCGCAAAATGAAACTGGAAACGTCTTTGTCAAAATCAAAGCTGGAGAACCTAAAAAGTGATTGCAATATCTTTTCTAGACTTTTCATTTCTTGTCACAGTAGACAGTTTTACTTGGAATATTTTTTTATCCATAGAAACCAAACTGCTCCTCCGTCTTTATCTCAGGATGTCACTTGAAATAGTGGTATTAAATCGCTGCAAATGGGTTTACTTGAAACATTCTACGATTTGCTGATCCAAATTCAAACGCATTTATCGTTGGTGGGGCAGCAATGGTTAATTGCAGGTCACAAAGTTGGGCAAAAATATTTGATGATTATGCTAGTGATGTCACACTGCCTTATATAAAATCTTGCATCGATAAGTATTCAAAAAGTAGACATTGTATTTGATGTTTACTAAATGAATAATTACCCTTCCGGAGCACCTGAGATCACCCCTAGTTTTTGGTGCGGTTCGTGTTGTTTATTTTTTTAGTTTTCTATGTTGTGTCGTGTGTACTATTGTTTTTCTGTTTGTCTTTTTTATTTTTAGCCATGGCGTTGTCAGTTTGTTTTAGATTTATGAGTTTGACCGTCCCTTTGGTATCTTTCGTCCCTCTTTTAAAGGCTGTGACACAACAAAGGCAAGGTCCTTGTGCCAGATGGAAAGGTGTTGGTTCTGGTAGAACACCAAGGGTTTAGAGTAGTTTTCTCTGTGAAGATGACAACAAAAACGAAATTGTTCAAGTTTCTTGCTGACAAAATTGCTTCTTAAGAGACTAATAAAATGTTTATGTTACTCATGGTGAAAATATTCTTTGCAATTTCAATTAAGATACTTCCTATCTATCCCATTGTAATCATGAAGAAGCAGATACACGAATGTTTGTCCATGTTCGATTATGAAAAGTGTTGTAAAATGTAATTTTAGGTAGTACTGACACAGATGTAATAGTATCAAGAATTGCAGCAATCGCAACATTAGGTAGAACAAATTGTGGATAGGTTATGGAAGGAATAACGACTTTTGATGGCTTCCTGTACGTGTCATATCAAATGCGTTTGATCCTTGTGTAGCTGCTATTCCTTTCGTCGATGCATTTAGTGGATGTGGCACTTTGTTGAATTGTCATGAGAAAGGCAACAGGTCAGCTTGGCTAACAATGAAAGGTTTTCCAGATGTAAAGGATGTTTTTTTATGCTTAAGTATGAAGCGAGGCACGATGTGAATTGTTTGCCAGGAAGCAGCGGCATTGTGATGCAATTCCGCCTACAAGAGGTTCTTTTCCAGGAACATCAAAAGAGAAGTATAGCAAGGAGGAGTTGTTAGGCCTCAGTCTGATTCATGTATTCGACAGGTACGTGTTCCAAGTCATGAACATTGGGGTTGGATGAAAGAAATAATCAATGACAGTTGGAAACCAAAATGGACTTCTTTGACTGCCGTTGCATCCTTGTGTCAGAAAATTTTGAAATGCGGAGGCGAAAATCCAGCTGTGTTGGTAACTGTAGATGCTACCGTTCTGGCCTTCCTTGTACGGGTTGTTGTATAGGCAACTATCAGATAATTATAAAATAAGCATCCTGTCTTTCTAACCAAACTAGGCATTTAAACTTAACAAAGAGTGTTAGGCAGCAACCATTTGATTTTCTGGGGGGGGGGGGGGGGGGGGGGGGCTATGGTTTTTTTTTCTGTGCAAACTTTTTTTTTCGCCTGAGGCGAAAAACAATCTATTTTTTTCGCGACAAGTCGAAAACAATTTTTTTCTTTCAATTTTAGCATTACATATAGTGGCAGCTGAGGGTGAAACAAACAATTTTTTTTTCTCAGAATCAAAAACAAATTATTTTTTTCTCAAAAAACTGGAAACAAACTTTTTTTTCCAAAAAAAACCATAGCCCCCCCCCCCCCCCCCCAGAAAATCAAATGGTTGCTGCCTTAACACTTGTTAAGTTGATGGAAATTAAAAAAAAATTTCTACTTATTTGCCACCATTTTAGAACCGGAAGTCACTATTTTTCTTCATTTATGTGTTGTTTTGTCGTAGTGAGGATTTTTTTTTAACGTTTTATCATTACTTACATTGGATTATACCTATAACACATCTTTCAAGGATTTACATCACTTGTGAAGTTGCTTGAAAGTATAAAAATTGAAAATTTTGACTTTTTTGCCGGCAGTTTGAAACCGGAAATCACCTTTAGAGTCATTAATGTATTGTCTAGTCGTAATTTAGGAATTGTCCTTTACTTTTTATCAAATCTAACATTATCATATAACACACCTTTTGAAGGATTAACGAATTATTGTCAAATCTTGAAAAAATGATTTTTTTTTTCTGGCCAGCAGTGGATTTTTTTTAAGTATCATTTAGTCAACCTTTATACCAAATTTCATGCTTGGATCACGATTTGCACAAATATCTCCATAATATCTCCCACTAAGCATATTACAGAACTAAGTGTGCAGTCCTTTTTGTAAAAATTAAGATGCTCTCCTATGACACCATTTGCGAGTATGGTCTTAAGAAAAGAAAATAGTCCGTCGAAAGGGGACGATAAATAGTAGATCTGTGTTACGAGAGAGCAATGTCTAGTGCACGTAAAAGACACCCTTGTAGATTTTGAAAAAGAGCAGGATGATGCCACTACAAGGCAGCACTCCCGCCAGCAAAGTGAAGAGGGATTAATATAAGTTGTATTAACTTGGTTCCCAATCTACTATAAACAAATATGTTTAAACTAAAACAAAACCATGGAAATAAACCAACAACGAAAGAGGCCAAAAATTCAAACAATGGTCTACTCAAATTTTTCAAATTTTTCCTGAAAGAATTTGACCTCTCATGAAAATCAGTATCAGATTTCTTTACAACTGGGGCTTAACCTCTAGTGGAGGACAAAACATCCACAAGGTTATCGTATACATTATAGCCTTTGCCTTGGTATTGCCTGGTATGCTCTAGTATGTTAATGTTTTGTTCATATTTTGACCGCAAGGTTGAAGGGTTCTCAGACAAAATTGACTGTACTGTTTATGTCTTTTCCAGTTTAAATGCCCTTAAAACATTTTATGCGTTCGGCTTTTCAAATGTTAGGTCTTGGGCGAACATATTGACGCTTATTGCCGAAATACGCAGGTTTGTGCCCGAAGACCAGTTTAATGCTATATTCTATTCCTTTTGATTCGAGTGTATTACAACGGAAGAGTCTTTTGTAGACAGAACTTCATTGCGGCGTACACAGCTGTAGCCTTCAAGCCTGGTATCTTTTTTTTCTACGTGTGTTTACATTTTGTTTTATTGGATCATCCCATGAAGCAGAAAGTTATAATCCACTGTTGTATTCTTCTAGTATTAATGCTATACATCTTTTTCTGACGAAATAAGATGAGATCTGACTTGTGGCTGAAATGCCATCACTCAAAAAGTTATACGTGAGGAAATCTTGTTCCTTACACTACCAGTTGCCAGTAGTAGCAAAGCTTTACCTTTCTTGCGCAATAAGCAATATTTTAGGGTTTACTTTTTCTGGATCGTGCATCTGTTGTGCCTTAATATTCACAAATATGATATATATGGTAGTAATTATTATTAATGGTTCAGTAAATAATTTTTCAGGTCGTATAGGTGTCATATATTGTTTTTACATATCCCTGCTTGACAATTTTGACGCTTAAGAAAGCAATAAAGCCATCACTGACGTTTCACTCCACATCACTCGCCTTGCCTTAACAGTATATTATATGTGTGGTCTGATAACCTTCTTAATATTTATATGCAAGATTTACAAAATTTTTGAATAAACATGAAATATGTGTCTCTTTTATTTAATTATAATGCAATTTGCTATTGTTTACGACTTAAGCCCTTACATATAGACAAAAGGTGTATAGTATTAATGTATATACTTATCAAAAGGAAATAAAGAAAATATCTGCATGTTGAACACCTGGAAAATCAATTATAATTTGTACTGAAGGATGCTGGGAAATTTGTTTTACCCGTTTCGGTTTTATGTGGATTACAATATATATATTTGATCCGATATTATCATAACATATACTTTAACTAGATTTTAATGGATATATATTTAGATGATTTAAATACATCCATTGTCCATGACGTCACAGTAACTTTTAGACAACATTTTAAGGATAGGAAATGACGTAATAATCAAACCGCCAAAATTAGCATTTAATATATTAGCTTATAAATGGTTATTAAATGGTTACTACAAAAACTACTGTTGTTTTATGTTTCAATAGACGAAATAATCAAATCAGGGTACCAACCAATTAAAACTTAGATTAACCTAACTAACTTTTTATTGTATATAGATATAAGAAGATCATGGTATGAGTACATGTAAAAGTAAACAAAATGTGTCAAAGTACGGTCTTCAACACGGCGCCTTGGCTCACACCGAACAGCAATCTATAAAGGGACCCCAAAATGACAATGGTAAAACCATTCAAACAGGAAAACTCGGTCTTATCTATACAAAATAAAAAACCGAGAAACACTTATAAACCACACCAATAAACGGCAACCACTTAACAACAGGTTTCTGACTTAGGACAGGTGCCAACAAATGTAGCGGGTTTAAACGTTAAATAGTCGCCAACCTTCAGCCTAACCTAAAACAATAGCGTATAACTTCACAGCAACGAGGGTTTCTTCTCGCACTATATTAACGCAAAAACTCTAAATAATGGTATTTCAAGCTAGTTGGTTAAGTACATTGTTTGTTTCTAAATCAAGTGAAATCACAAACTACTTTTGTTTGTCTGTGTGTCTTTTTGCTTTTTTAGCCATTGCGTTGTCAGTTTATTTTCAACTTATAAGTTTGAATGTCCCTCTGGTATCTTTATCCTTTCTTTTTCAAATTGACAAGATGAGGAAAAGATATCTGTAGGACATCCTTTTATCTATTGAAATCTTGCACAAGTAAATAATTTGATGAAACTTTAAAGTGCAAAAAAGAAGGGCGAAGGATTCCAAAGGGACATAACGCACAAGTCGGAAACAAACTAATAAAAAAGAAAAAAAAAAAAAACACCAGTGCACAAATTCATAAGATAGAAACTAAAGAATGAGCAAAACTACCCCTGCCATAAATATCCATCAAACAGCTATGATTACTTTGTTCATCCTTATGCAGTAGCGATCATATGCGTACTAGATGCTTTCTAATTTAGATATTCTGGGTAAAGTAAGAGTTTAAACTGTTTGTGGCTGAACTGTCGTTTAATCTTCATTTGCTTGAAATATGTGATATTAAAACACTCAGAATTTGGTTTGCGCACACATAGCACATCTATTTATTCTTATATTTGTTGTAAGATATAGTTTCTTTAAAGTGTCATGAATATTCTGACGATATTAATGCTGATTCAGAAGTAAATGAAGTTTAGAATCATATTCAAAACAGTGTGGTTGTGGCCATTGATTGACGACCTAAATTATCCCATTGACTGGGACAGATTAGGTGAACGTGTGTTTGTAACGACCACTTCTCACTATTAACTTATTGTAGAATTTAAACTGTGGGGTAACCAAAGGTTCTTAACGCCTTCAATAATAAAATAATTCGAAAAATTAATCAGGAATAATCTTTATGTTTTGATTTATATTATTGATATAAATCATAACATCGTGTTATTCCTGATTAATTTTTCGAATAACTTCATTTAGGTGTTGAGAACCTTTGGTGACCCCACAGTTTAAGTGTCTTTAACAATTACATAGTGAGCAGTGGTCGTTACAGACAAACGTTCACATAATCTGTCCCAGTCAATGGGATAATTTAGGTCGTCAATCAATGGCCACAGCCACACTGTTTTGAATATGATTCTATCTTCTTAACGGGACACTAGCTATACGTGATATATAGAAAATATATAAAATTTGACTTAGTTTCTTTAATCATTAATGAAAGTGAAAAAAATGAAATACTTATTCGCTTTTAGCAGCCAGTATGGTTCATTTTGACAAAATAAGCGAAGAAAAATTGATAATGTATTATTCACTTGCAAGTGAATAATTTGACCTCATTAAATTTGTATTCATTTAAACTTCAAGTTAACCCCTTATCTAGAGATCAATAACGCATTCATTGTGTGTGTGTATACTTCAAGTTAACCCCTTATCTAGAGATCAATAACGCATTCATTGTGTGTGTGTATAGTTATTTAAATGAATGGAATGTCAACATTGAAAGTGAAACAAGGGTAAATCATTTAATTGACAAATTCGATCCACAAAAAAAAATCGTTATTATACAGGTAAAAACAATGATTAACATATATTTCTAATCTATAATATGAAATTAAACAGTCCTAAAGAAATCCAATTGCACGAGTCCGCGTTCTAGTTGAAGTCTAATAGCCCGTCTATTGTTACTTTTTCTTGTTGTTTATAGTGCTAAACGTAGTCTGAACAACTACAAGATTTTTAAAAAGCTCAATGAAATTCAATATAAATTCGATTTTTTTAAATTTTAATCCATGAAGACGAGCGATTTAAAACCCAGGATCACGCACCTTAAAATCAACGAAAACAGATATCGTTAGTATTTGTCACAAAGCTAAATGAAGCAATTGGCAAGTTGTTCAAAGTTAAGGAAGGCATTATGCTAGCTTTGACCAAGATATTGTTCTATTGAAGGTGCGACCGGTATTCTGCCCGGGTTATCCACCATTTCACATGTTTAGAAAACGCTAATTACTTGACGTAACGAGAAAATCCTAATTTGGCGTAATTAGAATTGTTGATTATAAAATGTGGTTGTGTTGTTGATGGGTTTCGTTTTTGTTAACTCTAGTCTATCATAGATAAATAGAATGAAATTCAAAACAGTGTGGCTGTGACCATTGATTGACACATTAAAATCATCCATTGACTGGGACATTTTACATGAACGTTTGTCTGTAACGACCACCGTTCACGACGTACCTACGATAGACATTTAAACTGTGGGGTCACCAAAGGTTTCTTTACGCCTTTAATTATAAAATAATTCAAAAAATTAATCAGGAATAACCTTTATGTTTTGATTTATTATAAACTACATTATAAACTATAAAACTTTATTTATATAATTGATATAAATCAAAACATCGTGTTATTTCTGATTAGTTTTTCGAATTACTTTATTAAGGTGTTGAGAACCTTTGGTGACCCCATAGTTTAAGTGTCTTTAAAAAAGTACATAGTGAGCAGTGGTTGTTACATACAAACGTTCACCTAAATTGTCCCAGTCAATGGATGATTTTAATGTGTCAATTAATGGCCACAGCCACACTGTTTTGAATTTCATTCTAACAATGTTTTACAATCCAAACGATGTATGCCCGTTTCAGATGACAGAGAGTCCATACTGGAAAGTTGTTGTAAATCAATACACAAGACTGGATACATGAACATTCACATTCTTTATTTTTCCATCCAACATATATACAATCACAGTTCATAAAGCATATTTACAACAGTAATCATGACATAATATATGCATTAACCCGCCGCTACTCGAAGATAAGAGTGCGGAGTGCGCGGGCGAACCGGTGCGTCACTACATTATAAACTATAAAACTTTATTTACAAAATGTACAAATATACACTATGAAACAACTCACTGCTTTCTCACTTCTCCCTCTCTCACTACCGTCTCTCTCACACTCACTCACTCACTCACTCACTCACTCATCAACTATTCTCTCTCTCTTACTACACTCTCACTGTCTCACTACTCTTTAACTCACTTACTACTCTCTCTTTCTCACTGCTCACTCACTGCTCACTGTCTCTCTCACTCACTGTTCCCTCTCACACTGTTATCGCCCATTGTCTCATACTGGACACTCTGCTCTCTGACACTGCTCACGCTCCCTACAGTCTGTCACATCAATACGTCCATGGTCACATTTAGCACTCTCTCTCTGTCTCACTCTTCCTAATCACACTTAGAAAGAAAAAAAGAAACACCGAAAAAGAAGTAGAACTGATCGTCAGAGAGAGTGAGAGGAAGAAAGTGGGAGAGATAGAAAGTAACAGAAAGAGAGATAAAACCAAAGACCAATTTACCTTTCCAAGATTCATTATCTAGGGCTTAAACAAGCCCAAACGAATTGCCACTATTAATTCGGAGTTACGAGAGGACAGTATTGGTTCTGCTCCGTCAGGGGAGAATACTACTACGTACCAGCATTTTGGAAATGTCGGTATACTGTCCTTCAGTTTCCTTCATAAGGTCAGGGGACAGTTCTATGTATACGTAGATGAAAAGAAACTTTTGATCTCAATGGAAATAATGTACGTAGTGGTATTTGAAAAATTTCTCTCTTGCATTTAAACTTTTTTTTTAAAGAAATATTAATAAGTTAGCCTTCATTCTATGTTGAATATTGATCTTTCTATAGAATCGTTCATTTTAATTGATTTTAAAACACTTCAATTTTGAATATAACGAAATTTTAGAAATGAACACATTAAGGGATGACAACTTAAATGGTTAAATATGTGTAACCAAAAATGCAAACAACAAATTTTTACCAATATATCAGTGGCGGATCCAGAGGGGGGTCCTCTTCTTTTGGACGATCAATGCATGTAGTTGGACCCCCCTTTTTGTCCTGGGTTAGGACCCCTTTTTAAAATGGCTGGATCCGCCCCTGTATATAATATGTTAAATTTTGGTGCCCTTGCAGTCAGTATAATTTTTTTTAAATTTTATTTCAGGGATTTACTTTATTCATTACCTTAAAATTATGTATACAATTTGGTTACTGTTGAAAACATCTTCTATATAATTAGATCTATTTTCACATCAATTTAACCAAATCAACTTAGACAAAGATCTGTTGTTTGTCTGTTGGTCTTTCCTTATTTGGCAAAGGCGTTGTCAGTTAATTTTCGACCTTGAACTTGATGTCCCTTTGGTATCTTTTACCTCTCTTTTAGAGGTACAATGTTTAATATAGAATGCAATTCTCAAGGACAGAAGCTTCTTTACACAGCCTGTAATCTCTGTACTAACCGTCATGCTAACCTTAATTTCCGTCTTTCATTAAATGTTTAATTGAAATTATTCAATATCAGTGAAATGAGATAAGATTGTTACGCAAACGAACAGAAAAATATAAACACGAAATGCATTGAGATATTAAAAGAAGTGAACAATGGAAGAGTGAGATTGCGCATGCAACCGTCTAAAACGACAGCTACAAATTATGAAATGTAACTTGAAGAAAATGAGAAACATTGGCTAAATTAGATTTTTATCACCTGAAGAAACGGAATATGAGCAATTATAAAACCGTTGCATCAACAAATATTACGACATGTAGTAAGACAATAGCTTAAGGGCACACGATACAGTTTTGATCCCGTATTTACACTTTGATTAAAATTTCGATATAGACTATTTTTTTACCTAATTAAATCAAATATGTAATAAAAAATACACCTTCATGTTCTACTTTTTGAGTAAAATGAGGTCGAAATTTTGTATATTTGCTCAAAATTCGGATTTGTGGCCGTATTTTCCTTTTCGAAATAGACATAACTTTTTTGTTTAAAAAGATAAACACAAATTGTTTTTTGTTAAAGAGTTTGTAATTTCTGTATTTTATAAGTATCCTAAAAAATTATACTTTTTTTATTCAGAAATAACTCATATTTATCAAATAATCATGAATGTAGAAAAAACATAATTTTTTGCTGTATATTTATCAATTTTTAAAAAAAATGCACTATTTACGTTTTCATGAAAATTGGCACACATAATCTTCTCGCGTAATCAAACCAAATGGCATTTTAAAAAAAGGGGTCCATGAACTCGTTTTCAAATTAATTAAGTTTGAATGATAAAAATCAGTCGAAAACTAAATCTTTTCCCGATAAGTTATAGTTTGACGTCACGAAAATGACAATTTACGTTTAAATAGCATCGTCATTACCTCCCCTGTAACTTTATCGTATGCCCTTAACGCCTGCACTAGCTGTAGGTTAGACAAAACAATAAAAATTGGAACTTTTTTTATAAACAAATAAAAGTTGGAACAGAAAAGATCAATTGAATGAATTGGGTTGTTAAATCCCAAATGGTGATACCAAATTCTAAGTTCTGGTCAGTTTAAAAAAAAATAAAAAACATCAGTCAGGAGATAACTATATTGTATTTCAAACTCCGACCTCCGCTAACGTGTCGCCAGTAAACTTAATTTGCGACCATCAAATCCACAATTGATGCCGTCGGAGCTTTAAATACAATATTGTTATCTCCATTCTAATGAAACTGACAGAAAAACAACGTTAAAAATCTGTCATATGCCGTTTGCGCTTGCGCGTTCGTCCCATAGCATCAATTGTCAATTGATGCCATGTAAATAAGTGACGTTATCCAATCAAAATGAACGTTACAAACGTTGTTGCATTAGAATTCAAAATAGTAGCTACTTTACCATCCGCTGATTGTTGATTTCGAACAGATAGAGTAGCGCTGTTTTATGCAATACATGTAGTATCATTTGATTTAAAAAATCCAAATACTAATTATTTAGCACACACAAGCATTCTCGCGGACTCTTTCTCGAATGAACACATATACCATGTATATCAGGTAAATTCCTTAAGCCTTTGTTTTACCATGAATGTCAATTATTCGGATATAGTACATGTTCAACTAACAAAAGTGGCAAATAAAACACTACTATGAAAAAGTGTTGGAAATGGCACTAGCGATCTAAGGGCTGTAACTCTAATTTCTTTAAAGCTCATTTAAATTGAAGTTTTGCTTATGATATTACTTTTCTCTTGAATTGGGGAAAGGTATACAAGTTTAATTAGAACAATGCTGTACAGTCTGAAACTATCAAATACTGCACAGAAAAAGAAAATATTTGTTGTCATTTGTTCTGCATATTTCTATACATATACTATAGTTATTTTTCTGACATTTTTCTGATATTTGTTACGATTTTCCTATTTCATGAATTATGACAGAGAATTATTTCGATGGAAAAATAATGCTTATCAAATTCGTCTTCCATTTCACTTTCATAATTTGTTCTGTTCTGTCAATAATGATTCACGATATCACCGTACACCTTGAAAAGCAGATAAAATGATTAATTTTGAAAAGGTAAACTTTAATTGATCCTCAATTTCTAATATTACTATTTTTCAATTGTATAGATTAAGCGCCATGACTTGTAAGCATTGAAATCAAATACAACTCATATATCACCATTTACAGTGTGTCAAATAGCCTCGGGTAAGAGGAGTCCGAAATTAAGTCGTGTGTAACATCCGAACGTCACTTAAAAGTGACATTGACAGCTAAAATCCGGGTTTTTACTACCGCAAAACGCGTGTCATTGTGTAGAATATTATTTGTAGATGACTGGAATTTATTCAGTGGTTTATGAAAAACACGGTGTAAATTAGAGAGTGTCCATTAACTGTCATAATATTTTGATTTTGTTAAGGTTTTATTATTTATATCGTGTCAAATATACTCCTCACACAGTATGGATGGACAACATTCGGTTCATTCGGTGAAATTGAATAAGAAATGATCCATTATATTTAGCATTTAAAATTTCATTAACGTATCATTTAAAACATATCCACACATCTTCTTGAAAAAATTTAAATTCGGTATGCAGGAAAGGAAGAACAACAACATCAAAACAATTGTGACTTCTTAATCGACGTTTTGATATCTTTGGAAATAACACATGCACTGATATCAGATAAGATGATTTGAATATAGTATATCACTTTTATATATTTTATTCAGGACACAATGTTTTCACCTGTGTCACAAACGACCAAAAGTATTTCTAGTAACTACTCGACTCAATATGTCCATCCGTCCGTCCGTCGTACCGTCTGAAGACCTTGGGTAGACAACTTTCGTGACTGTTTTCTTTACTCATATGGAAGACAACCATTATATATTTGGTTTAAAGATTGATAATGACGAGTTGCAGCATGTAACTGAGTAATATTTAAATATGCCATGCAGCCACTTCCTGCGTGCGTATAGTTTGAAATTTTACAACACTCATTATTCAAGGATAATTTTCGTCAAAGTTTGCTTTATTTTACAGATTCATCGTGCTATACTGATCCTTACCTAGCTGATATCTTCACTTTATATGCGATAGTCTTTACCGTGCATTGGCCGATAAACTGAAATTCGAGTGTGAAACGAACGTTCGTAAACATGGTTTCCATAATATAATTTGCATGTTTTTAATGTTGACCGCTTTCGAATTTGCTTTCGTTTCCGTCGCTTAGCAATGCATCAAGATGTCACATGAGTAACATACTATGCATATTGTTTTGGGACGCTAATGTCACTGCGTGCATGTATTGAAGGAAAGTCGTATTGTTAAAATAATGTTCATACAGTTCTTACCTCCCTTGATTACTGTCTGATCTGCCGCGAATGTTGTTCTAGACTAGTCTTTAAACCAATTGTCCAATCTCATTTAGAAAAGTGTATGACAGTAACATTCTACCTTATAACAGATCTTGAAAGCTTTATTCTGGAACAGTTTTGGACAGTTCTACAGTAAAAAAAAAACAAAGACTGCAACAGTTGAACCATATGGATACAAAACTTTCAATTCTACCCAGGAACGGTGTGACAGTTCTATCCTTTTAGTTTTACCCGAAAAAAAGATTATGAAAGTTTTATCTTATGATAGGTTCAGAAAGTTCTACCATAGAGCTTCTCAAATTTCTAATATATAAGTGATTTTGACTGTTCTATTATAGGACTGATACTGATAGTTCTTCTGTAGAACTGAATATGACTGTTCTTCCAAGAATTGATTGTTACAGTTTCACCCTAGGACCGATCCTAACCTTGACAGCCTTTTTGTGGGACAGATTCGAACAATTCTTCAGAAGAAAATATTCTTCTAGTTCAACCATAGAATAAAAGCTTACAAGTCTACCCATTAACATGTTAGTACAGTTCTACACTAGTTCATATTATGATACTAGTAGTTCTACTTTAGAAAATGTTTTTGACAGTTTTATCTGAGAAGAGATTTTCAATGCTTTACATTAGAACAGGCTCATACACTACAGTAGATATAGGAAGATGTGGTATGAGTGCCAATGAGACAACTCTCCATCCAGGTATATATCAATTTATAAAACGTTAACCATCATACAGCTCTACCATAGAACAGTTTCATATAGTTCTACCATAGAACTGATTCAGACTGTTTTAACCTATAACAGATTCAGACAGTTCTACTCTAGAACAGCTTCAGATAGTTCTACTCTAGTACTGATTCTAATCTTACAAATCTATCCTGGGAAAAGCTTAAACAGTTCTTCGTTCGAAAAGACTATGAGAGCTCAACTATGGAAACATACCTTGCATTTCTACCCATGAACATGTTATTACAGTTCTACAATAGAACATACCCGGTATTCTAACAGTTCTACTTTAGAACACGTTTTGACAGTTTTATCCATTAGGAGATTCGGAAAGTTTTACATTAGAACAGGTTCAGACAGCTCTACCATAGAATAGCTTCTCATAGATATACCGTAGAACTGATTTTTACTGTTCTGCCTAGAACAGTTTCCGACATTTTCCTGATTTTGTTCTTGACAGCTGTTTTATGACAGAAACAAACTTACAATTTTCATCATGAACAAGTTTGTACAGTTCAATCCTAAAACAGATTGTGACAGTTATGTCTTGGAACAAATCCTGAAAGTTTATCATTGAACCAGTTTGAACAGTTCTATACCCATGAACTTTTTGTAGTTCTTCCTTAGATCAAGTTGTGGCAGTTTGAAGACATTCTGACAGTTATGCCATAGAACAGATTAGTTTTACACTAAACAGTTTCTGACAGTTCTACTTTAAAACAGATTCCGGCTGGTCTCTTCTAGAACGACTAACAATAGTTCTACTCTAGAACTGATGATAACAGTTCGGCCTGGAACAATTTCTTTCAGTTTTACCCTGGAACCGATTCTGACAGTTTCTGCTGTTCTACATGAAACTGATAATTACGATTCAATCCTTATTACGATTTTCTGATTATGACAGTTCTACTTAAGAATAGTTTCTGCTGTTCTATCTGAAACTGATACTGATGGTTCAATCCTTAAACTGATTCTGATAGTTCTATTATCAAACTCATTCTGACAGCTCTACCTTAGAACAGATTATGAGTGTATTTATATGAGCTTCATCCGATAGTTCTATTTTGAAGCATATACGGATATTATACCCTTAAACCGATTGTGACAGTTCTATTTTAGCACAGCGTTTGATAGTTCTTTTTTGACAGTTATACCATATAACAGCTTCTGATATTTTATCCTAGAACTGATTCTGACAATTCTACCCTAGAACTGATTCTGACAGTTCTACTCTAGAACTGATTCTGAGTGTTCTATCCTAGAACTGATTCTGAGTGTTTTACCCTAGAACTGATTCTTGCAGTTTTACCCTGGAACTGATAATGATTCTGACAGATGTACTCTAGAACTGATTCTGGTAGATGTACCCTTAAAGAAGTTCTGTCAGTTCTACCTACTAATATACTCTGACATACATTTTTACCCTAGAATAGGTTTTTATAATTATTCTATGGAACAGCTTTTGATGTTCTACTCTGAAACAGATTTCTGACAGTTCTATTCTAAAATTGATTCTAGCAGTTTTATCCTATAACTGATTATGACAGTTTAACTGATTATGACAGTTCTATAATTAGACAAATTTCGGTTGTGTGTTTTTTTAACGAGAACAGATTCTGATAGTGTTGCTCAAAGCTGAAATTATTTAAACCCACAGGCAAAATTATCTTAGCCTTTTTTTTATGGCTCTGTATTTTCTAGCTTTCCGAAGCGTTCATTTTAAAGAAGAAGAAAATTAATCATGCGTTTGAATTCAAGGGAGACAACAATTCTGATTTATTTAGAAAAGATGACAAGATAAAATGGTTGCTTCCGTCGAAGCCTCATATGGAAAAACAGAAAACTTTTCGAGATTCCCGCCATCGTCGTTGGGTTTTATCTAAGTTCTTTTTGACGAACCCTTTGTTTACAGGATTGGTATATTTACTGACACGTGTTTTCAGTGTTGTCTGTTCTATCTTGATCGGTTTGAATTTTGATTTTATGTCACGCCGTGATGTATTTTAATATGCTTTCATAAAGTGTAATTCGGAATGGTATTTTTTTTCATAAATATTGCTTTTTTCAGTCAATAATGTAACTATACACATTAATTGTATGTGGTTATAAAGATATAGGTCCATGCCCTTTATAGATTTCTGTTCGGTACGAGCAAAGGCTCAGTGTTGAAGGCTGTATTTTGACCTATAATCGTTTACTTTTATTACATGGTGACGAGGAAGGATAGTTGTTTCATTAAAACTTATATACGTCATCTTCTTTTTATAATGTTGCTTTTCTTTTATGAGTGTATATATGATAAAGATAATTGTAATATATTTAGGTATATATTTGAAAAAATATTCAAATTATCTAAGAATTTAGCGGCATCCTTGGATAAAACTTTAAAGACATAGCCTAGGAAAAATTGTTAGAATTAACACTATTATTAGGACGATGAATACAAAGTCTCAGAGAAATAAATTGTAATTAACAATTCAGTTATTTAACTAGATGAATGGTACAACACGAATTCTGTATTATCAAGCTTGATATTTATTTATTTAACCTGCCGATAAACCATGTCATAAAAAAAACTAAATTTAATGTTATAGTAACAAAGGTTAAGGAATCCGTCATTTTCTCGTAAGCTGGCACTATCCTTTTCTTCATATATCTCACTAGCTACAAACGATTTAAATATACCACTTATTCATGACATACTACAACTACGAGATGTTACAAAGATAATGACGGATATGTTCCAATCGTCGTTACCACAATCCCAACGACCTTTTGCCTGAAATTGACCTACTGACTTAGACTAAACACCGGGTTTGTTTACACTTCCGGAACACCTGAGATAATCCCCGGTTTTAGTAGTCTGTTTTTCTATGTTCTGTTTTGTATACAGTTTTCTGTTTCTTGGTCTATTATTTTTTTTGCATGCAGTAGTCAGGTTATCTCGAGTTTGAATGTCCCTCTGATATCTTTCGCCTTTTTTTTAAATTTGGAAGCTGTGGCATGTTTGGATTGTTAAATTGAATTTTGTTCAAATGAAATAACACAGAAGAAAAGTAACAAAAAGATGAAACGAAACGAGTTAAAAGGGAGCAACAGTTGTATAAAAATACATCGCCTTAAAACTGCAGTCATACTTTCCGTACTAGTTGAAAACTCGGCAATTGTCGTTGTAAATTGGCATTGGTATCGATAGGGTATATCTAACTGTAACTTAGTCTTTATGACGCTTATCAAAAATCGAAGTCAAAAGTACATGAATTTAAATTTTAGTAGAAAACCGTCTAAATTTAATTATCAAAATTTGATAAAACTTATCGATATACATATGTGCTTTATATATATATACACGAGTATATATATATACACGAGTATAAATTGAAAACTACGTTCAAACCTATGATTGCGTTGGATAAAAACCGCAATTTTTATACGTGTGCATGTAAAACAAATTTCGTATATATATATATATATATATATGATCAAGATTTTTTTTTCTAATATTTCCTTCCTGGATTCTGCATATTTAAGTTTGAATGGGCAAACTGTCAAAAGAGACAATTTCCAATTTCCTATTAAAACTTTCCTTTTAACGTTAATGTTTCATTGGTTTTTCTTCTCATGGTGTGTATATTTCATGAGTTGTTCATGTCTTTAGTGACGTTTAATTTTTTGATAATAAGGTTATTAATATAGTTGATATTTATTAAATAATTGAAATTGTTTTGAATTGGCTTTCAAGGCAGTAACTGCGAGTACTTTTAAATCGATTTATTGGGTTTTGTTTTGTGTCTCTTTTTCGTTGTTGCTATTTTGTGTGTCCTTCTGGCCGATTTGATGGGTAAATAAAGCCTTGTCCAACTCATTTTTCACATTTAAACTTATGTTGTTCCGTTTCAAATCGTTCTCATGTTAAGTGAGGTTTGAACCCTGAAACATATTTAACCTTGCACATTCTGTATGTGTCTGTCTCAAGTCAAAAATGCATCGGTAAATCAGTGTCTGTTGTTGTTTGATGCATGCCATATTTGGTTCTCTATTTCATTGTTTAACATTAATGGGGTCGTTGGTTTTGTCTTTTGAGTTGTTTCACATTTTGTCGTGTTGGGGACCTTTATACATTACTAAATTGTATAAACTTTTTTGTTTATTTTTGAAGCCCGTGCGCCGACCTATAGACCACGTGTGTTGTATTAGGTCCATTTTATTGATGTCTCAAACAGCTTTACAATTGAAACGTTTATTGAAAATCCTGATTTTAGAAACAAAAGTTACATACATCTTTGTCCAAGGTTTTTTGTCTATGATGGATATTGTGTCATGGATAAACAAACCACGAAATACTCACGAATGTAAACGGAGCGTCTACATATGTCTTATGATGAATATTGTGATATCGGCTTGCAGTCTCATTGACATATGGTCCATATCTTCTTCAAATCTTAAAATGGTGACATTCGGCTGTTTTCTGCTCTTTGGTCCAGTTTTTGTCTCTTTGACACATTCACTGTTTCCATAATGGCATTATCAATTTATTTGTAAACACCAGCTTTGAAATATAATTAATTACGATTTTTTTTCATGAATGTAACTCATCAGCTTAAATATTTAGTAAAATCTGGCACTTGAAACCTGTATACTTGAAAAGTTGATAAGTTGAAAACAAACAAATACAAATTGATATAAATTTTATTTTTGATTATTGGAATTGTTACACAATTTTCAGCTAACTTGGCTATATCATGGAAAACAGTTTTTGTTCTTGGATACAGCCAGGTTACCCGAAGAAAACATTCTACCTTCGGAAGGAAAACCAAACAACTAGTCAATTCAGATTAGAGATTTACGCACCTTGCGGAAGAGTCCACTGTAGATAAAACGCTTGGTCACTGATGACCCCCTAAATGAATTCAACACAAAATAGAAAAAAAAACATGGATTAAAAATTACAAATGAGAATAAAATACAACATGTGCAAATATAGTAAGCAAAAAACCCTACCAGTATGAGAATTAAAGTTTTGGTCAAAAACTATTGGAACATATCCGTCGTCATTTGCATGTAAAACAGATATTCAATAACGGTTAACCGATTCGTGATAGCGTAGTTGATAAAAAATGTATGGTAAAAAAATGTAAACGAGCAAATAACAAAGAAAAAGTATAATAGCTTTTATTAAAGGCACAACAAAACGGCTACTACCAACTATGAACATAAGATCTGTACAATGATTTACAGAATGAGATTTAGGAATCACAACGGAATTAAGCTCTGACTAACATACTCATTTCCGCCAAGTGTTCGATAGGCATCAGCCATCACAGTTTCTCCAAATGCCAACATTATCTTCATTGTAAAATTCATATCTATACTTATATTTTCAAGCTTGATTTAACGACACAAATTCGACAACTAGTAACCTCTATCAATACCTCGTGCATTTGGGTCTTGAAGTTGAAAAGTTTGTAAATAAAGGCAACAGAGTATAACGTTGTTTAAAAGTCGTAATTCGATTAACAAATTAAAACCAGGGGAAACACATCAACAATAAGAGGAAAACAACTTAACAACAGAAACACTAGACTACAGCACAAGGTAACACCAACATACACATACACGGATTGTAGATAACAACTGTCATATTCCTGATTTAATACAGGAGTGAATGGTAAGTTGAACCTAGTGTTATGGCCAGCCAAACCTAACGCTTATGTGGCAATGCTAAAATACCAGTAACATTAAAACAGTGTGTTACAGAAATACAGTACAAAAAACGCAAGAATACTCAGCACAGAGAAATACTGAACAGATATATCATGTTAAGGAGGGGTATTTGCGAAAAATACCAGTCGAGAGAATGTTAAATTTCACGAGCCGTAATGCGAGGGAAATTCATTCTCAAGACTGGTATTTTTCGCAAATACCCCTCAATAACATGATATATCTGTTTTATTACACCGAATGTTAATGTACTAAAACGCATTGATGATCGTGACGTTACAAGCGTCCAGTCGGATAGAGTATTTTTTGGCAAATACCACGGCAGAGAGGGTAAAAAAGGCATATCCTTTTAGCAAATACCCCGGCGGCGTTAAAAATGAACGATATTCATTTGATAACAGTAAATTGGTGAAAAATACACTGGCTATTAACCAATCAAAACCCCGGATTCTTACATAAGGTGTAATTAATTAATAAATAGAATGAAATTCAAAACAGTGTGGCTGTGGCTATTGATTGACACATTAAATTCATCCATTGGCTGGGACAATTTAGGTGAACGTTTGTATGTAACGACCACTGCTCACTATGTACTTTTTAAAGACACTAAAACTATTTGGTCACCAAAGGTTCTCAACACCTTAATAAAGTAATTCGAAAAATTAATCAGAAATAACACGATGTTTTGATTTATACCAGTTATATAAATCAAAACCTAAAGGTTATTCCTGATTAATTTTTTTTCGAATTATTTTATAATTAAAGGCGTTAAGAAACCTTTGGTGACCCCACAGTTTAATTGTCTATCGTAGGTACGTCGTGAACAGTGGTCGTTACAGACAAACGTTCACGTAAATTGTCCCAGACAATGGATGAATTTAATGTGTCAATCAATGGCCACAGCCACACTGTTTTGAATTTCATTCTAATATAAAAGTACATTACAACATGTATGTAAATGTAAACGTAAATTATAGTTAGTTTTGTACAATTGCCGTAAAAACCAATATTCGAAAAAAGTTGCCTAATTAAGGGGCTCCTGGGTATAAATCATTTTTTTTTCTAATATAGGATTTCGCTATATTTTTTTTAATAAATGAACTTTATCCTATACTTAATAGAAAAATGAAATAAAAACATGGAGTCACCGTTCATTTAACTCACAATCATCCTCCCGAAGAAGCATACATGTTTGTTAATGTCCTTTTTTTCTGTTGAACTAATAGGCGAAATTGAGGTAATATCGAAATAAAAAAATAACCTAATTACAGAAATCGCTTAAATTTTACAATTATTTAGTTTATGTTTAGCTTATTTGAAAACAATAATAAAAATATAGGTCACCAATGAGTTAAAAAAGATATTTAATATTTAATGCCAAAAAATTTGGCACCAAAGGGAGATAATTTGGAGCTTTTACAATGATATAAACATTTTAAAAGTCTTCTGGGGCCAAACTGAATCGATTTTTTTTTGGTTGATTTTTGTACCAAATCACAAAAAGTAATAACTTATAGTGTAATAAATAAAACTTGTAATAAAAAAATAAAGGTTTATTTTTTTCCTGAATTTTTTGTACCCACGAACCTCCTTAACGGTCTTCAACAATGAGAAAACCTATACCGTTTAGTCGGCTATTAAAAGCTAATGCTGTAAAACAAATGTGAAAAAATTCGAACAAGAGTGAATAAAACTGACGGCCTATTCTTTATAAGCAAAAACAAATATGACATTTATAAACCAAATACTGCACAGAAGGCTCCTGCTGATTTAAACGTGATTGTGAGCACTCAATTCTCCGCACACTTGGACAGTGGTGTAACATCACAAAATTAGTGGCTTAATATAAATGAGGCACAAAATCCAAGAACCAAAAACATAAAAAAGATAGACTCAAAGCACCAAAATTAGAGTACGTTACTGAAATCTTGTTATAAGTCAATTACTACTTATGCATAATTCATTTTCCCCAAGACTAAATTAAAGCGAGTGTTTGTACCGTCGATTCGATTTTGCACTATAATCTGACATACACAACTTGAAGCTGTAGACTCAATTTAGTTACATGTATATATTTTATTCTATGAATAAACATACTGAAAGCAAGATGCAAAAATCTATATAACTCATATTTACTATGAAGAACACTCTGTTGAACCTGTTACATGTTGTTTAAGTCAGCCACTAAATATAACTCCGCAGATTCGCATTTGTCATGTGATATATACAAATTCGGATCTACAGGGTAGATATAGTGGAGAAGGTTACACATGCGCAGCAAGGCATCTCCAAAATTCTTCAGTCATATCCTGGACCAAAGCACTTGAATTCGCCATCTTTTAGGTCGACAATGTTGCTGCAAATATATAATACGAAACTAATTATAGCAAAAACATGTAAATAAAATGTAAGATTTGTATTCTCGTCATTTATAACCTCCTTGAATCTTAAGTAGCTTGAAGATATTTTAAAATTTGGTCCTGACACATGGAATGTATGATTTCAAGCATGTGACTGAAAGGTCGTATAAAGTGTCAAGCGTATAGCAAACGTTTTATGATAAATGTACACATAATTGTAGATTAGTGAGTTTACATAGAAATATACCGTCATAAAACAAGACAATGTCAACACAATAAAACTGCAACATAGAGTTACAAGGTTGTAAAACACCGATAATATCATAGGGGTCGACTTCGAGGAGACTAACACTCTTGAACTTCATATATAATCATATTTATTGTTCAAACAAGACTAATATTAAAATTAATCCCAAACTTTGTCAGGTCTTATATTCTGTTTTATATCACTTTTCTTTAGAATGGGTGTCACCACTTGAGACTTTTGGTATGATCATGGCTTATATAGGCCCAATAAATAATAGGGTAAAACTCATGTTAAACAATTACTTCATAGAAGGAACAATGTTTACTCTTCAACTTTTACAAGGTTGAGTACTGATCGTGTGTACTAAAAATGATATTAACCACCTTGTGTGCTTTTCTGTGTACTTTTTGTCAGGAACATATATATTATAAAACACTTTAAATAAAATAAATCACACTTATTTCGGTCATTTTACATGACAAAATATATCTACTTTATGATAAAACTTGTAATTATTTACGATTAAAATTATGTGGTTACTTATAGCAAAGATCGGATGATCTAAAAATAGTTTTCTTATCTTGATCTCTAATCAGGTCAATCAGTAAGTGCCCGGATGTCATACAAACAATGCAGGAATGGCGTATGTATGATGTTAAATCGTAATTTAAGATCCGATAGTTTTTCAGTCAGACGCTACCAAAATCCATTAACCTCGCGAAGTCTCGTAAAGTCCGAGATTTTATCAATTTTATACTGAAAATCCTACGAGATTCTTTTCCCGCTTATAGATATACTGTTCTGTGAAACATAAGCCTCATTTTTCTTTTAAAGGACTAAAAAAAACTAACTTAGCTTTTTTGAAGAAAAGAGATAATGAAACAATATGAAGGAAAATCATAAAGTTTACCAACTTTTGCTCCAGGATAATTTATATATGGTTCTGAATATTTGTCAAACTTTCAAATTAAGTGACATAACACATTTCTTTAAACGCTGTCGTGATTAACTGTCAGTGCTGGTTTTATTTTTTTAAGGTGTATGAATTTGTAAAATATTACAATAAATGTACAAAACGTGTCGGATATCCTCGGGCATTTACCACATAGCAAAATTCACCTTTATATTAAAAAAATCCAACTATATGTTCACCTCAAATTCTTATGGCCGTGCATTTTAATACACGATATTGCTTTGTCATTTATTTTTACAACTATATAAAGCTCTTCGTTGTCCGGTTTCCTTTTTTCAAAAAAAAAAGGACGCATGGAACTTAAAACGTCTTAAAAATGTTTTTTTTTTCCTTAAAAAAAAAAGAGTAAAATATCAAGCTGCCAGCAAGCGAATTTGAAAATACCGACATAAACGACCTGATATATATTGAAAATATATTGGGCCAAACCTGAAGGGTCAGAGTGCAAACATAAAAATAAATGTCTTTGTTTGAAGCGTTTACTCATAAACTTTAAATCAATGTTAAAGAGGTCTACAAAAAATAAATTAAGAACTTATAAAGATTAATGCATCTTGATATTTTTTTATGTATGTAATGTGTTCGTACTCTGTGGCACGTAGAAGCATTAATGACCTATATCTAAAATGCATCTGTTAGTGTTAATTTCATTGCTGTCAGTGTCGATTTCAATCTCAGCAACTCACAGCATGTAACCAACTATCATATGTAATAGTATATGTTTGTTTCTTATGAAATATAAATGGAGATTTGCCAAACTTATCATTCAAAGAATCTAGAAAATGATTTAACAATCTATCTACAAAATCTGGTTTTTTGAAGTGGTAAGATGTTTAAGACGCATTGCGAATAATTAGCTATTTCAGTAGTTTCAAAATATTATGTATACTTAATCTAATCACTGAAAGACTGCTTAAAGTGTTTACAGAAATAACCTGCAATGTTTTGGAAATATTTTATAACTATCTTTCAATCGTATAACATTGTATATTTGTCTTAAATAGAATACTCCAAACAGATAACTAGAATACTCGAAACAGATGAGAAAAAATAAACATGAAAAATTACAAAAGTAACATAAACGTCAGTCAAGGATTTACGAGTTCGATTACAATTCAACTACTTATAGACACAAATTGCTGCATTTTCATTGCTGAAAATATTAAACCAAACCTTAAATATATTGTGCAGGATGTAGCAGGATGCAAGTAGTAACCCTGCAATAGTATTTGTAACTAATCAGGTCGTTTGTTTAATGTAAAAGGGACAGCTAAGCCCTGTGTGACTCAGAAAATTTTCATACATAATCCTGATTTTATAAAAAAAAACAAAAACTTTGACAGGGTCTTAAGGGTACTTTAAAAAAAGTATTACACAATATAGTGTCGTCAACAGGGCTTCGTGTGGGAACCCAAAAATGCGGTAAAGTTGTCACATTGTGGATGAAATTAACCGATATTTGCGATTCCATGTATCTTTAAAAGGACAAGTCCATGTATATTTTCTTACATAACAACAGAGACATTCAGATAGTGCTCTATATGTGACTCGAAAAATTGAATTTAAACCTGAAAATTTAAATGGCGGTTATCTTAGTATACTAGTATTGCGTATGTGAATAAAATTACCAGGATGAAGGGTTTTAATGTATGCCGTTCAACAGGTCAACTATGGATTCCAGAAAGATTTGTTGCAACTGTTCTTTAAGATGGCCAATCCAAAACATATATCGTCGAATTTTACATCTCAATTTCAACCAGAAAGATATACATACAACAGTGAATTGTAAGATAAAAACATGATTGATATTTTACAATGTTGAGGTTACTAATGAAACCATCTTAAAAACCCATTAATTTTCGACCATTTAGAAATCGTCAAAATTCCAACATCATTCATACGTTATTGTTAATTGCCTTGACAATTACTTGCATTTCATTCTTCTGCCTTTTTTTCTCATGAAAAATACATTAAATAGAAATCTGAAGTGAAACTCTTAGATACTGTTTCAAAAAGTAAATTTGTAGTCTTAAATAATTGATATAAATGATGGCATATGTACATAACTCATTTGCACAGCTGGATTTCATAAATACACAATTTTTACTCACCTATTCACTGCAGGTATGAAGAACTGTTTTCCGGGACGGCATGCTGGGAGAACATTACAGACTCAACTGGTCAAGATTTGATAGGAACCAGCGTTAAAGGTGCCCCTAAATACCGACTTCAAACAGCGTTATCGCTGGTTTTATGGCCGTTTAACGAGAGGAAATAAAGATAAAACATCATAAAATCTACAACTCTTCAGGAAGACGATAATGAAGTGAAATAATCTTGCTCCAAGTTTTATTAGATATAAATATCAGTGTCATTTCGCAAATAATCAAAAACAAATAATAAATTTAGCGAGTTTTATATTAAAAAAATCTTCCTTGTTTGTGCATTTAATATCTGAACACCGACGCATTTCTGAAATGCTGAGATTTAAAAACGTAAAATCGTCTTTGATGTTTTCAATTTCTTGTGATAAGGCTGAAATATATCAGCTTTATAATAGATTATTTGACCAATAAATTATCAAAGTAATGACAAACGTATCCAAGTTGACAAAAAATCTTTCTCTTCTTTTTTTTAGTGTATGAAGCGGGATAACTCTAACCATAGATGTAATACCGTCTTATTTATACAGGCTCAAATTTAGAAAAAAAATATTGGCATTCTTTGCAGTTGTACGGAAGCGTATTAGCGTCACACATATTTTTTTTAATTGTTCTTCCTATCTTTGCGTTTAGTTGTGGTTAATCATAATAAACATACCGAAAATTCGAGTCTATACAAAATCATAATATGCATGCAAGTTTATAGTAAGTTATAGCAAACAAATTTTCTAGATATGGAATATCGTTTAATATTATTCTGAGTGGATCATAAAACAATAAACAAATTTAAGGTGGATGGAATAATTGACTTGTAAACAACACTCAAGAATATGTTTATTTGTGTAATTTTATGACTGTATGTTTAGATGGGTTTGTTCTAGTTTATTTTATAATTTTACATACCATCAATGGATATCAAAATTAAACAAGATTTCGCAAGAATTATCTTGTTTCATTGATCCTCTCTTGAACAAATCGACAAGAGGGTTAGAGTAAAGTTTTATGTTATTATTTTAATATTTGGTGATAAGTTTCCATTACTCCTTTGAGTTTCTTTTCAATTTTCCCTTCACCTCCCACGCCAGAGTCGAAAATATTTCGGTTTTCTCAACGAATATACATGCTACATATTTTCATTTTTGTTAATGGGTCTGCGGAAGCCCGCCTCCGGGTGCGGGTTTTCTCGCTGCGTGATAGGCCCATTAGTGGCCCGGGGCTGTTTTCTGCTGTTTTATCGGATTGTGGTCTCTGACACCTTCCTCATTTCCAATCACAACGTTATCATCGCAACATTTTGGTTTTTTTTTGTTATCAAAGTCGTTTAAATCGTATTTTCGTGAAAGGTTTTTCAAAATATAAACAAGATGCATTATTGGTAATTAGCTTTCAAGATGCGGTACAAAAAATACTTTTCATTGTGTTTAATATACTAACAAATGTTTGATAATGCTTAATTCAGGACCTAACTCAATCGTATTTATGTTTTTGCTATTCATTATATTGAGACATACGGTACGGTCCGGGGAAACAGTTATCGTCCTTTGGTATTCGTTGCCAACAAATAGAGTTCCTAGTGTGGACAGTATGTAACTTGCAATAAATTTATTCATATTCTATGCATAAAATAGTACGTAGAGAAGATAATATTTAATGTAAAGAGGCCTTTAAATAGGGGATTGGTGCATGAATTTATAGATAAAGTAGTGATTTTGTCCAGTTTCAAGAGGGCAAAATTAGTATGTTTAAAACTGTCAAACAGAATTACTGTACAGACCCCATAAACATAACATTACCCATATTTTAAGGTAGAGCCGATAGACTTTTGTATAATTCTAATATAATTTGTTCTAAAGTAGTACACTACACTATATAATTTTTTTTAGGATATAGTGTGCGTTTTCTGTCTAATAGAAATGCACTACGAAATAACTATGTTCTCATGACATAATAAAACAGAATACAGAATATGTTCATCGTTATTGAGGCTTTTTTGGAGGTTACTGTATTCGACATTGAGATCTTGTGCCTAAATTTGAGACCACTTAGTAAGTATTTTGCACACACAGTAGCATATATTATTCTACCCGCCAGTGAATGTTAAGTCTGAATCTTGAAGAAGTAAGCCAATTATATTTTTTGCACCATAATACAAAAAAAAAAAGAGATTGAGGTTCCTCTTTGATATATTACATTGCTAGGTGCATTTTGAACTTGAAAATGAATTTGAATTTGAATTTGAATTTGAATTTGAAATTTGAGTTTGAATTTGAATTCAATTTGATTTCATCTTGAATTTGAATTTGGATTTGGATTTGAATTCGTTTCATTTTTCTTTGGTTTCATTAAGTATCATAACTCACTTACACAATTCGACTGATATGGAACTGAATCGACAACACAATTATCTCGTTATAAATGTTAGACTCATATTGAAAAAAAAAATGTTTTGACTTTCTTTGTTGTTGTTGTCTCAAATGACAAGAACAAAACTTAAGTCATACATACTATTTCATGCATTTCGAAGCAATTATTATACTTAAATATCTATAATGTTGTTATAAGTTTAAAAAAATCGCAATCATCATACAGAATGCTATTCTTGACGAAAGCTTATGATTATTTTTTGTTACACAACGCCTTGAATGATACTTAGATGATCAAACAAACATATAAAACATTCAACACAAATAAATAAACCCTGCAGATTCTTATTGGATAATGAAATTGCCATCTGGTCATAAATATATTTTATCTCTTAAACATATCTACGTATGCATTAGAAAATTCGAAGAGTGCATCAGTACCAGGTGAACTTCAAAATGTCTCAATAAACATATCATTACTTGGCATAAGAAAAGAGAAATAGCTTTGGTTACAAAAAATCTTATAGACATCCAAATACTTTAAGTGGTTAAACGTATGGTTAGTTTCTTTACCATTGATATGAACTTTTAGCAAAGCCTTTAATCAGAAGATAAAAAGAAAGAAAAAGCAAACTAGTAATTCTTTTGCAGTTTACATTGTTTTTAGATTTTAATTATTTTTACTGTCTTTCGAAACCAATTTTTAATAACTAGAATAGATTGAGTGCATTCCCTCTTTAAACAAAATATTCATACTTCGTAATATATGAATGCTCAGTATGTTAGTAGAATATCTACATTACGTTTTCATCAGCGCGTTTACACTGTTTATATTTTCGATTATTTTTTCATTAGTTCGTTTTGTTTAAATGTTTTTTTTTTCTATAATTATTATTTTTCTATATCGATTGTTTCTATGCGTCTATAATAATAAAAAGCATAAACTATATAGAAACAATAACTTCAGCATCAATATAGTATGTCCTATTCTTTGATAGCAAGATTAAATTTTGTTTTCTTGGCATTCCATACAAATACTTTTTGGGACATGGAAGTACTTAAAGTAGTTGGAATTATTTCCCTTGGACCAATAAAAACACAAATTCTCGAATAACCCAATTATCAATCACAATAAGCATACCTGGCACATCTTTCAATATTCAAGCTAGTTAACAAAAACAGAGATTAAATTGTAATATATTAAAAAGGAAAAAGAAACAAATACATGTGTCACTTTTATTTTTATAATTGCAGGATGATACAAAACAAATGCTAAAGTAGTATGTTCTTCAGCCTGTAAAGTTTTGCGTATGGTTTTCATCAGAATGGTTAAACGGAAAATCATACCAAACATTTTTAACGATAAGCATCGCTAATTTTCTCAGAGAATATCCGTAAGAAAAGCTATCCAGCCCATAAATTACAAGTCAAGCATTTTCTTTGACGCAAACATATCGGTTGCAATAGTTTTCTACATTCACATTAGATAGCAAGGTTATTTATTGGCGAAAGGGTTAGAATTATTTTATTCGTCAGTCAACGAATTTGTCAAAGCACAAAAATTTAAGATTTAAATATTGCCAAAGTGTCAGTTAAGCCTTCTAACTATGCCTAAACGGGACGGATCCGTTCCCGATGTTACTCTCGTCTGTGTCAGATTCTAGTCCGTGACAGATTTATGGCCAAAGATCTGTCTAGTTTAAGTTTTATGTTCCGAAGTTTCTACTCCTCGTTTCTTTTCATTCATAATCTGAACAATCCGTTCTAACCTCTTGACCCAAGAGAGAAATAAGACCGCCATATTTTAAAATGCATGCTGGGTAAAAACTGAATTATTTGTGCAGCTGGGAAAATGATCAAGTTTAAAATGAAAAGAAGTAACAAACAAATATCTTGTTAGAGGCAACAGTTTTATGTTTACAAAGAAGCACGATATGTGCAAATAGTTTCATAAAACAGATTGTTTCATAAGAGGAGCGAATCGGGTCAACGCTGTCTTATGTGAAACGTGTCTTAACTTATGCTTCAAAACGTTTTCACGAATTCACGCAAAAATGCAATTTATAATTTAAATACAACGAACTGTCTAAGATGAGAAAATGATAGATTTTTCAGAATTTCTTGAAATTTTATTGTTACTAACTCTCAGTCATCATACTTGCACAACATCATGAGGTAAATGAGGCGTAAAATAACCGTGACCGAGGATAAAAAAGTTGAAAAGATGAAAATCTACACGATATGATGAGTGTTTAATTGCCACATTTCAAGAAGTAATTCTGGAACTTTGAATGATATATTATGGAAAACAAACATGCTTGCATCATATCGGCGTCAATCGGTACGGCTTAGCATTTTAATAAATTATAGTGCAGAAAGATTAGTTATAATTCCTATCGTTTTTTTTCCTCGAAAAACAACGAACAATGCCCAGCTTTCGAACACATTTTTTGCTTGTTTGTGTTGATTTTTTTTTTTTTTTTTTTTTTTGTAAATTGTATTTGCATTTTGAACCAGAATTTCATGGTATGTTTCGTCAAACTCGTAAGGTAACCAATAATCAATAATTTCTTTCTCTTAAATTACGTGATGCGGTCCCACCGTCCTTTTTAATGACCCCTCATATCGTTAAGACCCCGTGTGAATGTTAATTATTCATAATCGGACCAGTTCCATACATGTATAACTAAGGCATACTGGTATTCTTAATACAAAATGTGGGAAAAAATGTCTTGTATGCATTTACAGTCAGCCAAATATTTAATTTAAAGCAATTCAAATTCAATCCATTAATACCAGGCGAAATAAAAAGAAAGTTTCGACAATGTGCGATCGCTATCTGCACATTATAATAAATGGATGATGTTATATTCATGAACAACCTCGAATATGATACAGTCACATTAAGATACACATTTCACAGCAGCACGCTATATAACTTCCAAAATACAATACATGACCTAAGATTGCATGTTCTCTATTAGAACTTGTAATGCGCAGCAGTGTTGAGAAAAGCATAGTCGATACAATCACTTTCCTTATAAAGAAAGGTTAATAGAGATCGCCATCTTGCTGCTGTGACTTGAAACCATTATAATAGATTTTTAAGCCATTAATATTGGTCTTCTAAAACTCCAAACATTGTTTAGCTTAGATATTTAACTAGATTGCGGGTTAGATCGTAAAACGTTAGAAAGGGACATTTTTATCGGTGAAGGAGTCGATTTTATTGGAATAGTTTCATGTTTACGAGAACTTAAAGGGACATGACAATATAAAAAAAAAGTTAACTATAAACATGATACAACTTTGTGTTTTAGTACAAAAAGGGTAAACCATGAATTAAAGAGGATTTGAGAAATATTAGTGCAACAGTAAGGCAACTACAAAAACGTACTATATATAAAATATACAGTGGCGGATCCAGAAATTTTCATAAGTGGGGGCCCATTGACTGACCTAAGAGGGGGCCCGCTCCAGTCACGCTTCAGTGATTCCATATATAAGCAACCAATCTTTTTTTCCAAAAAGGGGGGCCCGGGCCCCCTGCCCCCCCTTAAATCCGCCTCTGATATATGTATACTTAAGTCTGCTTTGGAGAAGATGATTCATTTATCAAAAGAGAGACAAAAGATACCAGAAGGACATTCAAACTTATAAGTCGAAAATAAACTGACAACGCCATGGCTAAAAAAGAAAAAGACAAACAATAGTACACAAAGCACTATTACTAGAAGTTGTTAGTGGCGTTCGACTTGTTTTAAGTAACTGGGAAAACCCTTTGATCGGCACGGCGTATCTTCTGTCTTTATGCTAGTTTAGTTTTGTGTTTCGTGCTGATCCCATGAGTCAAGCCATTTCGAACTGATCTTAACAGTATTTTCCTATGTTGTGTTGTTGCATTGCTGTCCAAGGTGTGGGAGGGTTTGGCGCTAACAAACATTTTAAAAAGAAAAAGACAAGCAATAGTAAACAAAGCACTATTACTAGAAGTTGTTAGTGGCAGTCGACTTGCTTTAAGTAACTGGGAAAACCCTTTGATCGGCACTGCGTATCTTCTGTCTTTATGCTAGTTTAGTTTTGTGTTTCGTGCTGATCCCATGAGTCAAGCCATTTCTAACTGATTTTAACAGTATTTTCCTATGTTGTGTTGTTGCATTGCTGTCCAAAGTGTGGGAGGGTTTGGCGCTAACAAACATATCCCATTCTATAATATTTGCATGTTCTAAGTCGGAGATTTGTAATTCAGCGGTTGTCGTTAGTTGCTATCTGACACATTTGTACTTCGTTTGAATTGTTTCACATATCTGCCCGTATACGGATAAGGGTTTGCTCATTGTCGAAGACCGTATGGCTACCAATAGCTGCTAAAATCGCTTTATCTGAACTGGTGGATATATATATATATTTATACTGCACTCGTTCTATTTGAGCAGTCAAAATGCGTTGACTGTACATTTCTATGTCATATACAGTCACTGACCTGATATCACTTTTTCTCATGAATATTTAAATAGAAATTGACGAAATTATTAATTTATTATTCATACGACCTATTCAACCTGTTCTTGGTTCCAATGTATACAACGACATCAACTTATTTCTTTTGCACTTTTTAATATTTTTGGTTTGCAAACTATATATCATTATGTTTTATGCTTATTGTTGATATTTTAGTTCATTCTCAAACAAACTTATTCATCATCGACTGGAGGTAGATGCACATTTCATTGTGCTGTACATTTCCCCGCCTGCATGATATGCGGCCTTTTTATAAAAGGGGGAAGTTTCCCAATATTTTAATCAAATAATTACATACACACTAAACAACAATTGAAAATGTACTATTTTAGATTAAAGTATAAAGACAATAATAGTGCATTGACTTGACATATCCACGATATAAGGATTCGGCCCGAAACGGGAAAAAAGCTCGGCAAAAAAACTATTATTGTCTATAATATAGTTGTCGCGTTGGAACTCATACCGCGTCATCTTATTTTATGTACGATCTTCAATATCGTATTAATGTCCATCTAAAATGACAAGCACAAAATTGCCAAATGTCTGGACAAGTGGTGAATGACTGAAGCAAAAGGACGGATGGCCGAATTTCTAGTATTAACGCTTATTTTTTAAAAAAAGTTCAGAAATACGAGAAGTCACTACCAATGACGAAGTTCCGCGGTAAGCACTTATGCATTTGTTGTTGTTGTTGTTGGTGGTCACGGGGATGGGGGTGGGGATGGGTAAACTGGTTTTGTGATTAAATAACCTTTCGATTGATCTAGGTTATTCGAAAACAAAGAGTCGAATGCGCAATAAAAAAATATAAACCATGAACGAACAGTTTCAGCATGGTTACTTAAAACATGCTCCTTGTCCAAAGTCTGAAACCGGTAAACCGGTAATCTTGTCAGTGTAAGTATTCATGTCTTATTTGTGTGTGCCGTTCAAACAATTAAGCTGGAGTGCAGATATATATGTGTTGAATTCGTTCACTCCTTTAGTAGACTCAGTTCGTTTGTTTTTTTGTTTTTTTGTTTTTTTTTTGGGGGGGGGATTGGGAAATAAGTTGTTACAGCTTGACAACTACATGCAAACACACATTTCTCTTGTTGAACCATATATTAGAATGTTGATCTCTTGATGACGTTTCTATATGCAAAATAAAATGGGTACAAAGTGGTTTTGCTCCAACTAAATTTCATAATAAATGGAAGTTTGCAAGCTTACTGTTTGCCATATCTACGACTTATTTTAATTCTTTGATTATGGGTTCATTTGTTCTTATACTTCTTCTTTTATTGAAATTTAGGTAAATGAGGTACTTCAATTCATGAATAAACTCTTTGGAGGGAAAACATTTCAATATTCTTGTTCATATTTAAGCTCCAAAATAATTTATTATCCTAGGTATTTTACGAAAGTTTGAATTGACAGAAGAAACCATTGGCACATGTCCGCAAATGAGACTGTTTGTCGGTTACCTTTGAAAGTATATAAGGTGCTCTTCAAAATTATAGTCTGAAGACTCGACAAAATAGCCCTCTGTGTACGAGAAAGTCTTTTAATATGTCATTTTAATGTTTTTGGGGAAATAAATGTACCACCCAAACACACGGGACCGTCTGCCTTCGTTGTAGACCAACATGGTCACACGCTTTTCCACTATACCTTATTTACTCCAAACATCCGGGTCTTGGCAGCCATTGTTAAAGGGACTTAATTTGTACCATTATCACATTAATCAAAGATGCAAATCATAAGAGCTATTGTTAAAATATAACGCTTTCAGTTATTTGTTTACTTTAATGTTGTAACAACACAAAGTAACAGATAATCCCGTTTATTCGCGCCGATGAATTTTCTATTTAAGGTATAGACAGTGATATTGTTGAGAAGAGCATGCTCGGGATTTGTTGACATCATGATAATCTTCAAATATATTGCCTACCTACTCGACTTTGTGGTTGGTATGAAATTATTTCACTTCTGCAAAACCAGATTTGAAAATTCTGAATGTGTGTCCTTTTTTTTTGCAGATTGATGATTTACTTATATTTTTAGTCTCTTGAAATAGTTGCTCTTACCCAAAAAAATAATTCTCTGTTCCTTTCGGAGAAACTTAAAATAGTTTTTGTAGAGTACGAACGTTTTTGTGGTTTGACGGTGCACTTTAGATAAGCAAAAAAAAAAACGCTTTCACTGTACTCGTGCAAGTTTTAATAACTTTTGGTTGAAAATCGTGGGTTTTAACAGCAAAGTTCAATTATTTCAAATCAGGCGGCCAATATTAGAAAAACATAATTAACGCCCATCACAAAAGAATTTTAACAGATTTCTTTTCGGCACAGTCTGACTAGTTGAAAGGGAATTACTTTTTTAATGAACTATTCAAATTACTCTTGTTTAAACTTACTGGTATATACATTAGAATGTGCAATATATATATATATATATATATATATATATATATATTATTTATAATGAGAGTAAAAAGACTTAATTATTAGAAATGGGTTAACAATATGCTTGTCATATTCTAAAAGTCATGAATATAAGTTTCAAACCTATATGTATAAGATTTAAGCTGTTTTCAAAAATAACAATAATTTCGCAGCAGAAGTGTTCAGAAAATCCAGTATATCATTTTAAAATCTTATTTCTTAGGCATTGATTTCAACATGAATAATAATTAATTAGAAAGATTTATGTTTTTTTTTTATTATTTCTTTTAAAACTCAAATTATGTTGATGATATATATTGTTTATATGTAAACTATATACATTTACACACACAATGTACAGAGTTCGTACACAGCTTTCATAATCTGCATTTTAATTTGTCGATAAAGGCTGGTAATGTAAATTTCTAATGCACCAATTTATTATTAGAACGACAGAATACATTAAGCTATAGAAGAAAATTTCAAGCCGCTCATTTACTCATAGAATCATCTATTTGCAAAGATGAGGATTTTGCCTTAAAAATTTTGCTTTTTTATCGGAAAATATAAATTCTTGAAATACAATAGTAAGTTTGTTTTTTCTTGAATTATTCTTTTGTTGATAAGCTGGTATTGTCTTTTAGTTTCACTAAATCTATTCTTTTATTTATTTGAATTAATTAACGCAAATCTCTTTGTTTCTGGACGAAAATCACTTGGGTATTTTATTTACTGAAGAGAATTTATTTACTTTTAAGAAAAAAATGATAAATTCAAAATTTTTTGGTCAGTTTAATAAGTTATCTTTATTTTTGCATGAGAATGAGGCGATTGTTTAAACGTCTTTGTTTTGAAATTTTAAGTAATATTTATCTGCGTTCAATGTGCACTATGCAAAGACACAGTCACAAAATATTTTAAGATTCATTGGAATTTACTATTTTACCTTAAAAAAAGGACATTACATCTTTTTAAAAGTTGAAATGTTTTTTATATGTCATCTATGAATTTATATTAAACAATTAAAAAAAATAGCATTTCTTACTTAAAAAGATCTTTTGAATATGAAAAATAGATAAAAAATAAAATCTTTCTTAGATTATAAAAGGCATAGTTATTTTTTTTTACAATAAAATACACAAATCAAAAAATATATATCAGTGTCTTTTTGCAATTGTTAACCATAACGATGAAATACTCCGTATAAATTATTTATACATGTTTCCATGAAAGGACAAGTGAAATATACATGTACCTTCACGTGACCGTATAAACATTTATTTCAATTGTTCAATACTTATCTATGTTCGTTGAAATTTAAAAATGTTTCAACGGTTTTGACTTTTCCTGATTTTATTACATATTTGTTTAACGGAAATTGTTTTCATTGGAGGTTGTCGACCAAAAGTTATAAATAAGGCAAATGGGACATTGCTGTTTATCGATGTAAAATTAGACAAATTTATACTAAACACAAGCCCATAAACCGCGTGAAATTTATTTACGAGGTCAAAATTTAGTATGCACCTAAACTGCAATAAAAGTCACCGCGAACAAAGTATCGAATCGTAAATTATTTTAAGACATTAAATCATTCGTTGTCGCAAAATGTTATTTATGAAGACAAATATACTTTATCATCAATGCAAATTATCAATAAAGATAGTCATTATTTTCTTTTTTCCGTTAAAATGTAATTTGATATTTTCCCCTTGTGTAACAAAAACTTATGGAAAATCAAATGTTCTTTTGTGTTTGTCCGATGCTGTATTAATAAAATTAAAAGCATAATAGGTACTATGATTATGTTTATCAATTAATTGCTAATCAAGTAGTAATAAATATTTTAAAATGTAAATTATAAGATTTCGGAGAAAAGATTATTTGTGCGACATTTTGCTTACAAATAAAACAAATAAAATTATATGAATACAATTCCAAATTTTATTTTAAATCATAATTATTCTTTTTGAAATTCAGAGAATTAAGAGACTTATAATGTAAGGTATTAGTTGGCGAGACATGAAGACATAAATCAATGTAGCTTTCTAATAAATCTTAGGCGAACTGACCGACTCAATTATGTGGGAAGTGACCCAGTAATTTTATACAATCCAGATGGAGACTTTTGTATATAGTTTACCTCTGAGTCTGCGCCAAGTATCAGCAGGTAAGAAAAAGAACGAACTTTGCTTCGGCGACACATTAATTTCCGTAGGTATTTGAATTTATAAAAATCTTAATCCACAAAAAATATTTCCAAAATTCAGTCATAAATATATGCACTTGAAATAGATAGTGTGACCTCCTTAACAATCACTTTCTTCTACTGAATAATTTAGTCGGTTATTTTCTTTTGCACAATATATTGATTAATCAATCCCAATTTATATAAAATAACATTCGTGCAAATCTCTTTTCTTTTTAAAATCCAATTGTTTGTTGAAATATAAACATATCACTCCCAAAAACGGTGTTACGAAAAAATCATTTGGATCTGAAATTATTAATAGAGATTCTTTTCAAAGAACACTTCCAAGTTTATAGATTGCATTTAAAAACAGTCCAAGACACCGGACGTTCAGCTGTAGAAATAACAATTTTTTGAATAAAACAGAGGTTGCAGTTTTCACCAGATTTGCAGGTGTTTGGGAAATAAACTTGATTTATTTTAGTGACGTCAAGAGGATTTTTAGAGCTAAATAAACATTAAAATTATGTGATTTAGTTTTCCAGTCATAGTAGTTTCCGGTGAAAAATAGAATTTAGGGGACTACCTTTTCATATTTTGGGGGTCAGGAGGATTTTTTTTGCGATTCACTTTTTATTTTCATCTGTTGCTACACGTGTTAAATGTTTTTTTTTTTTTTGCTGGTTCTTTGCGCAAAAATGTTTTTTTCTTTTTTTACACAATTTTTTCCTGTGTGTGTTTTGTGTTGCACAATTTTCATTTTCGTCCTGTCTTCTGCTTATTTATCTTAAGCTCTTACCAGACCAAACTATTCATTTTCAAAATCCTACTGCCCCTATAAACTTAAATGGTCGTTCCCTTACCATATTACGACACAACAAGGAACTGGAATTCATTTTCACCAGCTTTGCAGAAAATATTTAAATTTGAATGGATAGACACGTGCTTACATTTAAATCAAGCGACTTCAAAAACCTAACTTATATTTGACTTTTTATAATATAATCTCCTGGCATCTGCTACGCATTCCCCACAAATCGAATCCGTGTGCTCATGTTTCAAAATTTCTGGCATGAGTTAAATTTAGCGACCGTTTGATTTATTTGTTTTATCAATAAGAGTCTACAATTATCTTTTTATTTGGTCGTTGTACAAATCTTTACACGTTTTAAATATCGCCATTTATCATGACTGAATTACTTACACGGCGGACATCTTGGATATAGGATATTTTGATCTATGGTCTCCTCATGTTAATATGAAAGTGTGATCTTTAATCTACCGATAATACACGAAGTATGAACAAAGAAGAAATTTATTTCTTTTTTATTTCAATTTTCGCCATGACATGTTCATTTGTAATAATAATTACTGGCTTATTATTGCAGCTGAAAATGGATACAGATAGCAAATACAATTAAAAGAGCTTCATAAAGGGAGAGAAGATAATAAGGGTGCAACCATAAACCATAAGTCTTATAAAAACAGTAAACGCCAGTACATAAAAACCACGAAAAGACAAACAACAAAAATAAAACGATACACAGTAATCTAATGATTTAACAACAAGAACCCAACCAAAAAAAGAGGAGAGGGGAGGGGATGTAAACCCAGCTTCTTCAGATGTGTAAGCTGCTCCTAAGTGCTACACATATGGCACCGTCTTCAATATTTTGATGGCGTTTGAAAACGTTACGAATCAATTACATGAACTTTACCATTTGGAACCCTTGATGCAAGTTACAAAGGGTTACATATTCTATGATACTGTGGTCATTAAGTTACGTGAACAAATAGTAACTTATTCCTGTCAACTCTAAGTTGTGTGTTTGGATTTGTTTATTTAGCGCAACCATTTACCGAAGCATTATAACAAATAAATAAATCAATTGAAGTTATATATAGGCATAATGTATATATAACTCTCATTTATTCTAAAGTTATTCAACCAAAATAAATTGAGCTCTACGACGATGGAAGTTTTTAACGACATTGACTGGCTAAACAGCCCTTGCAAGGTTGGCTTGAGCTCTAGTAGAAACTTTCTGAACTTATGCCTTAACCATTGGCTGTCAATCAAAATGGCTCTCTTGCCTAAAGAAATCACTTGACACAACAGAGTTGGTCTCCTTGCGAACTCCTTTTTATTTACGAGTTTGTAAAAGTTGTCGAAGTTTTGCTTTTGTGTAAATCTATTGTCAGTTTTGAGTTATCTTTATCTTTTTTTAAAATATGGATTAATGATTTCTGATATTTTTTGTCACCAAAGTAGTTTTGATACTCTTCTGTCTTTTTTCCCAAGTATAATACCAGATTGCAATGCAAGCATTATTTACCAAAATCAGGGCTCACGAAAATAGAGACGACGACTGGTTTCTTTCTTCTCTAAAATGAAGTACCAGTATAAGGAAATATTTGTATGCTTTTTCGCTTTACATGCAGAGCTGCAGCCAAAATCATCTCACTTCTTATTCTGTTTCGTTGACATGCAACTCAAGTCTGAATGCTTCAAGATGCATAACGTATAACTTGTTTTGGTGTCAACTGCACATGTGTAGACGTATATTAATCGATGTAAATTCTACCCAGACACCAATCTGACTCTGGGCCATCCAGTCTTCGCACTCACTAAATGTTATTTGTCACTGATAGATTCAAAAACACATGTTGAAAGATTTAAAATGCGTTAAGATTTCGTGTATCAAAATTCGATTTCAATGATAAAACGAATTTAATTGAATAAAAGATCTACGGATTAAATCATTTAAAGAAAGTCTCCCAAAGTACTTCACATTTAAGAATTACTCTTCATTTTGAAGTGTAGAACATTTATATATCTGTTTGAATATTTGCCCGCAATTGTTTGGCACTATATACATAGAGACAATATTCAACTTTCTTGCATGAATGCTATAGTAACTAACATAGTAGACAAAATTCCTAAACTTTACTGACGTATCTATACACTATACTTAACATACAAAAAATGCACAGTGTTAATTTCATTTTATATTAGAAGTAGAGGTTTATAGCAAATTAGTGGAGACGTCCAGTCAATGAGATGAGTAAGTTAACCACATAATTGTATACTTTAAAGGAAAAAACTGACTTCACAAAAATACTAACGTAATTTACAACGAAATCTAATATATCTGACTGAAATAAAATTACTAACATTTGATCGTCTTTCAACATAAATCAGAATCAAGGTATTATTTATTTGAATTGTGACATTAAGTCTATTGTACCCATGTGATAAAACTAACGTGTATTGTTTCTGTGTTGTGAAACATAAACTGATGAACACTTTATCGTACGAGTTACTGACACTGAATGAACACTATACAGTACGAGTTTACCTGTCATTGATAACGCTTTAATTTTTTAATTATTTGATTTACACATTATCAAATTATATAATCTGGTTTTTGGACAGACAATCACCGATAGCCTCAGTAACGTATATGCAGGTCATTTTTTCCCTTTTTAATGTCTTTGGTAGACATCACGTCGTTTACACACTCAGTCAAAATCTCGCAATCCGGGACCTAATTTACGTAGCATCCATGCAAATAACAATTGTCTATCATACCATGCACATCTTTTTTTATATAAAATAAAAAATTACACCACTGAGTGACTGTGTTAGACTATATGGACTTTTACAATTTTGGAAGACTATTAAAAAATATATATATCGTTCAAAAATGTATACCTTTTTTAACAATATTTTGGTCAAGAACAGGTGAATTACAGGTAGATATCAAGATCCAGTCCTTAAGAGGACCCCATAATCCCTAATGTTGTTTTAGTCTAATTACCAAATGTTGGAGAAACGTGACCACACCCAAATAACTGCCCCTTAAACATTACGGAATGGTTGCTAAAACAGTAAACTAATAAAAATACCGAATTCCGAGGAAAAAATACTGTGTTTAATAGACATTGCGTCGTATACACACTCACAGTCAAAATGTTGCATCCAGGAAACCTGTTCACGGAGCTACCGGTAAGTTCCTGCATACGCAAACGGTGCAAAATGTTTGCTTTGAGTTTGTTTTGTATACGCTTTGTAAATCAACATTATGGTGTTCGAGAAAAAAAAAAAAAGAAAAAAAAATTAACATTTGTATCACGGACATGTCTCGTTATCACGAAATGCTTGCTCATACATTGTCATCTAATTTTACAGTAAGCAATGAATGATAAACAATGAGATTCCACATAAAAAAGAAAACATTTCGGATGTCTTCTGAAATGTACGATCGTTGGCTCATATTCAGTTTAGTCTGGAGCCTGGTTGGTCAGATAAACATTTCAGGTTTTAAAGTCCAACGCTGGAGATATTACTTTTACAACGCTCCGTATTTTAAAAAAAAGTTTATTCGTTAAGTATCATGTTCACAAAAAAAAGTCAAAACACATCTTCTCATTTTTATACAACAATGTGTACACTGTCAACCATTTTTTTCATTTTTATGACAAACGATTTAAACGAGAAAAAAAGTCCGCTTATACTTCAATACGTTTCTAAACGTAAAAACTAAATATGATCCAAAAGACATAGTTATCTTGTCACACATAATTCTACTATAGTTTTTCTGGTCGTCTGAAAACAGAAACATATATCAAATGCAGCAAAAATATTTTCAAAATGCTTATATCACCTGTAACTTCAATGGACTTTAATGAATTTTGGGTTATGAATAGGAAACGAAAATCTAAAATCTAAAAATGTCATGTGTTCTGAATATGAATAATCTCAACATTGAAATTTATATTTACGCCAGACGCGCGTTTCGTCTACAAAAGACTCATCAGTGACGCTCGAATAAAAAATGTTAAAAAAGCCAAATAAAATACGAAGTTGAAGAGCATTAAGGACCAAACATTCCTAAAAGATTTGCCAAATACAGCTAAGGTTATCTATTCCTGAGGTAGAAAAGCCTTAGTATTTCAAAACTTCAAAGTTTTGTTAACAGTTAATTTATAATTATGAACATATCAATGATAACTCAAGTCGTCTAATGGGCTGGTGATAACCTCGGGGAATTAAAACTCCACCAGCAGTGGCATCGACCCATTGGTTGTAAATGAACTCAATGACATCATAGATACCAGGATTGAAATTTTATATTTACGCCAAACGCGCGTTGAAGTTTCAATAAAAGTCTTATACAAATATAAACATACAAGAATGTTTCGTAATTATAATCTAAATATATCATCAATTAAATTTTATGCTTTTAACACAAAGTGCACAATTATTCACCTATCTGCTGGACTAAATTGTCTATTGAATATAGAGAGATCTCCTTTATTTAAAAAAAAAAAACGCGAAAAATTGTCCCTAGAGATTGCTTTTCGGTTATTCACCCATTTCGGTCGGCTCAAACCATATATCTGAGCATGTTTATTTAGAAAGAGACTATATTGCGCACCAAACAGCTATATGCTACATTCCCCTTTTTGCTATTGTGCTCCTCATATTTTCAGGTATTTATAAAGCGCGATGATTGGCTAGCCACAAAAAAGTTCAACTCACCATTTTGTTCTTAAAATGTCCTGTACCAAGTCAGGAATATGACAGTTGACAAGTAGTAAAACATGAAAACATTGGTCATCATGACTTAAATTTAAAGACAGTGGTCATCATGACTTAGATTTAAAGACAGTAGTGGAGTTTATACTTCTGTCAAAATTTAGCATGTCTTGAATCATTTCGGAAATATAATCATCATGTAACGGAACTCCTAACACAATGTTTTTAAGCAATTGAGAGTGTCCATTGCGAAAACTTAATTGAGGTTTAAGGGGAAGAGATGCCAAAAAAAGAATATACAAAAAAACAACATCAATAGTATTCGTTTATAGCTTTTTTTTGTAACACTTTGGGTTTTTTTCTAGTGCCATGGGCAATCAAATAATAGTTTGCTACTATAACTATGGAAGCTATAAATGCATATACGTTGCTGCGACTTAAAGTCCCTAATCAAATTGCAAAATCAAAACCACAAACACATCAACCGAATGAATAACAACTGTCATATTCCTGACTTGGTACAGGCATTTTCGTATGTAGAAAAAGGTGGATTGAACCTGGTTTTATAGCAAGCTAAACCTCTCATTTGTATGACAGTCGCATACAATTCCATTTGATGCACGATGTGTGAATATAACAAACAGACAAAATAGGTAACACCGTCAAAAATAGAGGACAGCAGTCAACATTGTGTTATAATCTTAATCATTAAAAAACAAATATGTAACAAAGAAGCACAAAATGGCATATAGACCAAGCATATTAGCAAAAATTTAAAGACTAGAATACACAAATATACCATAGTACAATAAAACAATGAAGGGATGTATAAGTATGGAGGCAGCTAAGTCATATAGATCTATGTAGCCAAACGTTTATTAAGCGGAAGAAAAATGAGAGTAACAAACTAAAACAAACACATATACACAATTCCTAGATTAACACAATACAGCTAAGTTAAACATCAGCGTCATAGTTTATGCTTTATTTCGCTCATTTTGTCTCTTTTGCATGCAACTATGTAACATGTGTAAATTATAATCCATTAAGTGACGATTTGGAAGTCTTCAAAATTTATATGTTTTGAATATTACTCATCAAAGTAATTCGTCATGTTCGATTACTAGGTTGTGACCATAGTCGATCATTCATAATTCCATAAATTTCCAGCTAGACAGTTTTACGTTTAACAAAACTACTGTTTATGCAAAACAAATGGTATTAAGCAATAGTTTTAGAACTCTGTGTTTCATTGTTTTCCAAAGAATAAGAATGAACATTCTTAGTGAGGTTACTCAAGAAAGTGAAGCGTTTTGAAATCAGCCAAAACAGATTCATTGACCAGTATAATATATGTTTTTTTCTCTTAAATTTCATTTACATACTGAACCATTTCAATAAATAGTCATAAGATAAACGGTACTAATTTCATTGCACCGGATTGCGAATTTTGACTATACCTGTCTCTTCCTGATGCTTGAGGCTTAATTTTCTGAAAACCAAAACACTTATACTAATGTTAAAGAGAAAATCAATCATACCAAACCTTACAAAAAGGTATCAGGGATTTGCATAAGAGACATATATTCCTTAATCTTGAATGATTTTCATAAGTCCATAACAACAAATTTCTATTTAACAATATCCGTATTTCTATGCTGGTACCAGAAAATTTCTACTGAGCTGGTGATACCTTCGGGGTTAAAAGTCCTCGAGCAGTGGTATTGATAGCATAAACGGTACCAGTTGTTTTGCCCCAGTTGTGTATTTCGACATTTAATATCTCTGAAGTGATGTTCGTTGTCAATATTTTCTACCAATCAAGGTGCTCTTTATCACTGATGTTTTTCGAAACAAATTCCTACGAACTCAACAGTAATTATGTATACATCCCAAATACAGTTATACATTGCATATGCATTTATGCGACTCAAATGTATCTACCATTTACTACATTCGAAAATGCCTATACCAAGTCAGGAATATGATAGTTGTTGTCCATTCGTTTGATGTGTTTTATCATTTGATTTCCGTTTTGAATTTTCCTAGGAGTTCAGTATTTTTGTGATTTTACTTTTTAGATATCATAAATATATACAGTATCCAGCTTCTAATCTGAATATCACGAATAACCCATCTACAGGCCAATGTTATAACTTGTTATCCAAAATAAATATATGTTAAAGAAATATGACGATTATACAAAGGGGACAAGAAAAGAATAAAAAACACAAGTAAAACAAACAAAAAACGAACTTTGAGGCAAATTCAAAAATGGAGAGTCAATAAAATTTGATAATATCAACCGCGTGAAAATCAACTGTTTGATTAGATGCCTTTAGAAGATAGATTGTCACGCTTTTTGTTTGATAGGAAACCCTAGCATCAACTCTTTGAAATTCCTGTATGTGACCGGTTTGTAAGGGGAAATGTATTATAATTCTTAGTATCCTCTCTTTTCTGTGCCACCCATAATTTCCTGCCCTTTATCCAGGTCGCACCACTTTGCAGTACCTCCCTATTGCATTCATTGTTAATTTGTTTATCATGAGTATGCGTAAAATATTGAATGATTTAAAAATCCGTAAGTTCCAAAGACATACCCAAGTGGTCTCTCTACAGCACCACTTGTCTTTAAATACTGTGGTTGTAAATTCGTATTCGCATGTGAAAATTGCGTAGGAGATTAGAATCCAATCTTAATTTACTAAAATTGCTGAAGGTCAGTGGTTCACTTTGAGCATTCCGGTTGTCTCTGCCAAAGAAAACTGCCGCAAAACAAACCAAAAATTGTAACAGTGGCGTTAAACACAAACAAAATATATCAATCAAATCCTTAATTGTTAATTAACCACCGTAATGTGTCCTTAAATTCACACCTTATAAAATATAAAAAAAATCTCTGGAGTTGATTTAGTAGTAAATCAAAAACGGTTGCCACATGTATAGAATAGTGTAATTTGTCCCAAGTTCCAGATTTGACTACCTTTTTTATTTGAATTCATTGTAATGTTAAATTGTAAGTCCTCAGTGAAAAATTTTGAACTATAAATGAAGCTGAGTTGTCCCAAAATAAAATGTTGAATGGAATGGAAGCTCTTTGGTATCCCCTAGTTCATTTAAAATTACAAGTGGTCAGCGGTATGTTTGTTCAAATTTAAATTTTCTAATCAACTTTTATCTTGTATATATTTGTAAGCCAATTGAAGTCTTTCAAGCATAATACACAGCATAATCTTATACCAGATTGATATGGGTATTGGGTTCTATTGGGTAATATTGAGCATGCATTTAAAACCTGCATCTTTCTAAATTCAAGTAGCCGTAGTAATACCGCTGTTCAATAGTCATAAATCGATTATTATGAAAGCAAAAAACAAATCAGGGCCATAAACCAAAACAGAGAAAACAAAAATATAAGAGGAAAACAACGGAATTAAGAAACACTGAACTGCAAAACAGAACAGACGCCAACAGACATAGAAACGGACTATTGGAATACAATTGCAATATTCCTGACTTTGTGCAGGACATTTAAAGAACAAATTGTGGGTCGAACTTGGTTTTATGGCTAGTCAAAACTCCTGCTTGTATAGCAATGTTAAATATACTGCTATAATGACAACACTACGTTACGGGAATACAAGATCACTTAGGGCAGAAATTAAATGAATAAATAATATAATAGTGCATTACAACATGCAAACATAAATCATACATGTCACAACAACAATCATTCATTTCAAAGAAGTTCAGAATAAAATAAACGGTAACAATTTTACTACAAAGAGTCGCCTTATGACAATTAATGTCTCTTCAGTAACGGTTGAGGCTGAAATATTTGAAAATCCAAAGCTTATAGGACAGGCAATATGTCTAACGCCGGACAAGGAATCAAAGCTTTGCATGAGGTAGATATAATCCTTAATTTAAAAATATTTTCTAAAATCTTGTAACAGAAGATATAGTAAAAAATTGGGCCTTCAAATTAATTAAAAACACCCCCGTTATTATAGTTTTTAGTAAAACAAAACCTGAATTGAAGTGATTTTTCAGAATCTTTCGAGTTGTTCTGCGGTTTGCATGTTATGTCGACTATTATATTATTTGTTTGTGCGTTTCTCTGATATGAATGTTCGTGTGTGTGTTTGTGTCGTATCTCCGTCACGCAGTGTTTTATCGATATTTTTTAACATTGTCATCAACCAGGAGGTTTGGCTAGCCATTAAACAATGTTTAACCCACCATATTTTTTTTAAATGTCCTGTACCAAGTCAGGAATATGACAGCTGTTATCAAATAGTTGCTATGTATTTTGACGTTTGTTTTTGTTAAACTTCGGTGTTCCTATTGTTCCTTTGTTTTTCTCTTATAGTTGATGTGTTTCACTCAGTTTAGGTTTGTAACCCGGATTTGCTTTTTCTCAATCGATTTACGATTTTTGAACACCAGTCTACTACTGTTGCCTTTATTTCAATGGGAAAATGGTTAAACATTAAGAATTTAAAACATAAATTGCATATATTGCCTGTAGATAGTTTATTAAATGGATAATTGTTCTAAAAATCAGGTACGTATGTACTTGTCATTTTAACTCGTTTCTGACTAATTATCTATTTTATATTCTAGTCATGATATCGTGACATTCGCATTCATTCGATTTTGGAAATTCGTTGAATAATGATTTTTATCATCCACATTAAACATTGTGAGTTCTATAAAAAAAAAAATAAAGAATGGTAACAGTATATAAACAATAGAAGTATATATCATCATGCATTATTATTCAAACAATTTAATTCTTCCACATCATTTCAAATTCAAAACATCGATTGAAAGCATCAGAAAAGCGTTGATTGGTAGCAACATAGATACTTATAGATAACTTGTTTATCATGAAATTAATCATAGTTTTATTAAAACTGTTTGTTTTCTCTCCGACATTCTCAACTAGCATTAACAAGTTTGATTTTCTCCTATTGACAACAAGATTGTTGCTTGTGATACAGAAACATTTGGCGTGTTCTGTACCAGTTGAACTTGCAGGAACAATTCGAGGGGTGCCACATGTGGAGCAGGGTCTGTTAGCCTTTTAGGGGTACATGAAACCCCCCCAAGGTTTTGTGGTGTTCGTATTACTCAATCTTACGTTTTCTTTGTTGTGTTTTGTATACTGTTGATTGTCTTTGGGTCTTTTTCTTCTTTTTACCATGATATTGTCAGTTTATTTTCGACTTGTGAGTTTGAACGTCCAGTTGGTATCTTTGGTATCTTTATTACCTATCTTCTACATATCTCGATGATATTCCTCTATTTGCAAAATGCAGATGTAATCTGATGCTTCTCAGAAATAACCAAACAAGTACAAACTTTATTCTCAGAACCAAACATTTATGGAAAGTCTCCAACATACCAACCAATCATTCTGAAAAATGAAGTTATAGTACTAGTTATCTAGAAAAAAAAAACACTTTTCCAAATACCTTTAATATACAAGAAAACTCTAGAACATTACACAGTTGTTTACCTAACTCTGGTTGAAAGAAGCAGCTACAAAAAAACAATTGCCAGAAAAAAAAACAATATCTCGAGAAATTTATCAAGAGACATTTCAATCTATTTGTTGTAAATGATTGAAAGCCTTTATATAAAAATTTGGCCGTGGTCGGGGGTTCGATCGGCTCTTGCTAACACTCAAGATCTGGAAAGCACATGCTCAGGTAAGGCATTTATAGAAAATTCAAACCCATGTATATGTGAATGTAAAGAATTATCTCCCATGCTGTAGATCCTATACATTCATTCTACATGATAATACAAATGTTTGCATGGTTTGGATCAAATCCATTAATATTCGAATTATTGTCGCACATTGTCATTATTTGAGCATGACGAATAAGTACTTTGCTTTTGAGTTCAATTGAGACCTTTAGACCTTGACGGTACTATAGTGTTGATTACCAAATTGAAAAACTTTATTCTCGTAATATCTATGAATTAAATTTATTATCAAACGTCTTTATCAACTCAATTTTTTGAAATTTTACCTTAAGAAATCCTCATTAAAACTGTCATCGAAAGGTGTGCACTTATGAAATCAATTCAAATTCAATGTTTCAAAACCTCAAATTGATTTCGTATTTATCAATCGCATGACTACTTAGAATAGTAGGATGAACCATTTTTGAACTATTTTTTTTTTGGAACGCGCTATTCATATGCTGGGGTTTGCAATAACTATTTTTTCCACGATGGTCGCCATCGAAGTATGCCTAAAGGCTATAGTTTGTTTGTATTTCCTTTCTTGATTAATATCTTACAGTTCCTTGATAAAACAAAATATCTGTATGAAGGGCAATGAAATGTTTTACTAAACCATCTGCACATACCATATTTTAAAATGCAAAACCTAATACAAACATTAAAGAACTTGTTAAAAACAAAAGGTAACCGAAGTATAATAGCCAAACTCGCTCAAATAATATAAGCTATACACAAACGAGAAACATTTCTCAGTATTAAATGATTTCAAATATTTTAGAACAGCATTTTTTTAATAAAACCATGTTTGCAGTTTAATGCCAGAAGAGAGGTTCTGCCTACTGGGCTTGTGACATCATCGCAAAAGGACCAATCAACGCTGGGTTTCCATATTTAAGGGATAAATGACATTATTGAGTACACATTTTTGATACCAAAAAAGAAATATATTAGATTCACTTTTGCCCTGATAGTCAAACTCATGGACATCCTATGTATACCCTAATATCAAACTTCTATTGTAAATACAAAGCAATTATAGTTTCATATAAAAGGATATAATAGAACACTCAGAATTTAACAATTCAATGTGTTTTTCGTTTTTTTTTCAAATGTCGATATCGCTGTAATCATCTTTTAATTATCTACCAATTATACACTTCCGGTTAGAATAAAATCGACAATCAATTGCACAAATGTCAATCAAGTGTTAATAAACATTCAGAAGTACACGTAGGACGTTTGTTTTCCTTATAGAAATGTTTAAAAGAATTCCTGATAACTTTATATTAGAGTGAAATGTCAGATCTGCTTTTGAAGGGAATTGTATAACATAAAAGACGTTTTCATAATTCAAAATTAAATCGTTCGGAATGATAACCTGAGGAACATTTAGCTCTTAACACTTAAAATGGCAATGGAAAAGACCAAAGTAACTAAAAAGATTACTATCGAATTAATGGGTTTTTAAATATTCTTAATAAGCCTTAATTAAAAAGTGAAATAAGAAAATGATATTACAAAGTAGAACTCATTGTTTGATGATTGACAGGAAGAAATACCGATAAAGAAATACATTGTTCCATTGGCATTGTCCCAAACGTTAAAAAGCAGAGTAGAACATAAAAAAATGTTTAAGTGTTTACAAGATAAAGTGATGATTAGGCTTTTAAAATGTCAATGTTATAATGAATACAAGTGTGCATGTAATCCTTGTTTTCTTATGCACACCGTTTACATTGATCTGAGATAAAGCCATTCTGCATTTGGCGAAAGTGCAATGGCATTTGAAAAGCAGGTAAGCAATCAAGCACAATGCGTTCAAACGATGTGCAAATATAAAACCTAACATTGCTTAAATTGATAAAATGCTTATAATACATTTATATCTAAATACTAAAAGCTTCATTGGTTTAGGTCGATATAAGAAATTTCAATAATATGAATAAAAATAAAATATCCAGACATCAAGTAACTAATGGCACAACCGTTACCAATTTAACTTCCCAAAAACGTATTTTGACAATTAATCTCTCCTCAGTGATGATCGAATCCAAAACATTTGAAAATCTAACACCTACTACAGCACAAACGCACCGAACGACATGATAAAAGACACACATTATTTTTCTTATAGTACTCGGAGTAATAGATAAGGTAGCCCTAAGCTAAATTAATTAATAACTTATATACCATATTCATCAAAACACCTCACAAAAAGTATAGTACTGATACCAAACTCCTAGGCAATGTATTGACACAAAACTCCAAGGCAAAAGTACTGACACCAAACTCCAACGCATATTAAAAATAGGAATGTTGCTTTAAGCTTACAAAATCAAGTGTTATGAGCTGATATAATGCAATATACACATGGAAAAAAGTATTGCGACACCTTGATTTTTTAAAACTTGAAAATTCAGCCTTTTATTTTGGATGGAATATGATAAAATATTTGTAAAATGATATTGAAACATAGTTTATGATTACATTGGCATTTTAACGAACAAAAAAAGTTTGAAAAAAAAATGATTTATCTAACCACAATTTTAAAAACAAACTGAAGTGTTTTTTGTACAAAAAAACTGCATTTTACAACTTTTACTGTAGTCGAACTTTACAAACATTTCAAAGTTTATCTTAAAATGATGGTTCACATCATGGTTGATCGTTATACGCCAAAGAATTAGTACTTTGTGCGCAGCCTCCATTCAAACGGTTAACCGCCACTTAACGTCTTCTCATTCCTGCCATAAATCGACTAATGTGTTGCTAAGGTAGCAGCAACCATTTCTGATGAAGGGCATTGTTTATTTCAGCACGTGTTTGTACTGATGTGTCCTTTCGCGCACATTACGCCCAATAGTGTCCCATATGTGCTCGATATGGTTCAAATCCGGGCTCCGATCGGGCCATTGAAGATAAACCGAATTCAATTGGAACAATGGATCTTCCTACACGATGCTAATTTCCAACTTGGCGAGCTCTGCATTACATTGGATACGGACGACTGTGTGTCTGTTCGTAAGCAAAGGTCCCCGAAAAGGTCTTATTACATAATAACCAGTATCGATGAGTCGATCTCGAACAATTTGTGTTAAACGGCTCCTGTATGCCCACCACTTTCTTTTTAGGATTGTATTGTATGCAATGGTTTTCTTTCTGACCAAGCTTCATTATGCTTGATTTTCCCTAGCAGATGGCATAGGGGGTCTTTTTGATCTCGGATAGTCTTTAACATCGTTTATTGCCCGATTTTTATTCTAAAAACGACTAATAGTGGAATGGTGATGACCAACAATACGTGCGGTTGTCACAGCGACATTCCTGTTTTTCTCATGCTGATAATCTGCCATCTTGCTGCGGTTAAGAGTTGTGGAGGACTCATTACAAGGTGTCAATCACATAACTTTATAAACTTGGTTATTTAAAGTGTTGAAAACAATGAGGATCAAAACACCTGTTTTGCTGTTTACGGGTACAGTAGCTGCATGTGCAGATATGAACTCATCGAGTCGATAATTATTGATCAAACTCAGGTGATATTTAAATAATGTTTAACTTGTTCTATTTTAACAAATTATATCACTAAAAAAAAGAGTGTTTTTTTAATTTCAATTTCAATTTGGTGTTGCAATAATGTTTTCCATGTGTATATATATGAGGAAAGCACGAACTTGTGTAATCCCGAAATAAAGGAATGTAGGACCATTAACATATACATTTTAATATAATAACTTGACAGCAATACATTGTGTATTGAACAAAAAAAAATACCAATAAACAATACATAAAGAATTTACCACAATGATATTGATAAACTTTTAAAAAATACGTTTATTTAAAGAACTAAGATTCTAAAACTTATTCTAATTTACGAGTTTTATAAGTAACATTGCCGTGTTCAAAAAATATTTGTAACAAGATTTCTAAATGCACCTTTTAAAAACTAAAAGACAAATTTAAAGCGTTGGTATTACTTTGTTTCATTAGAAAGAAGGGCGAACGTAGATACAAGTATCTTGTCTTGGGGAGGGATAATTCCTACTTTGAAGAGAATCACTCTGATTCTAACAAAACATTCTCTGAAACTGACATTATCAAGATGCTTGATGTTTTGATTGACAACATACTTGCTAAGTTCGGAGGATTTGTTTTTCAACAGACTGTCGGAATGCCAAAGGGAACCAATTGTGCCCCTCTTCTTGCCGACTTGTTTCTTTATTATTATGAGGATGACCTCATACAGGAACTTAGGAAGAAAGATAAGAAGTTAGCAATATCCTTTCACTTTACTTTCTGCTATATAAATGAAATTCTCTCATTAAATAATTCAAAATTTGGTGACTATGATGAACGAATCTATCCCATCGAACTAGAGATGAAAGATACTACAGACACAGTTAATACCCCAGTCCCACTAGGCCACGATCGCACTACGATCTGTGAAAAAAATGCAAATTTTGATGATCGTAGTAGTGCGATCGTGTAGATCGCAGTAAGGTCGTATCACGGTCGTGGTGAGGTCTTCAAGATCGTGAAGAGCGTGGCCAACTTTGACCATGTTTAAAACAATCGTGGTGCGGTCGTGGCGAAATCAGGTCGTAGTAGAAGCGTAGTGAGAGCGCACTAAGATCGTAGTAAGATCGCAAAGGTCGCTGTACAATCGTAGCGAGAGCGTAGCTCTATTCGGAGAAACTGTGCTACGATCGCACAGCGACGTTATTACGACCTCACTACGACCATCACGTTCTCACTGCGACCCAACTACGCTTCCACTACGACTATACCACGCTGTTCACGACCATAGTACGATTCTAGCACGCCCTTGTCGTCCTCATCACGCTCTTCTTACGACCTGACTACGTTCACACTACGACCATCATTATTGTCATTTTCACATAAAATATATAAAAAAGCTCCCTAGATTTTGTTTGTTTGAATGTAATTATCCATTTGCTCTAACGGCTCAACCATGCTTCTCGTATTTATATGGATTAGACCGTTGGTTTTTCCGTTTAAATGGTTTAACAATAGTAATATTTTGGGTCTTTTATAACCTGCTGATTGATGTGAGCCAAGGCTCCGTGTTGAAGGCCGTACCTTGGCCTATAATGGTTTACTTTTATAAATTGTTACTTGGATGGAGAGTTGTCTCATTGGCACTCATACCACATCTTCCTATATATATTGATACATCTATGTCATCTCTGCTATCGTTCACTAAAATATCGTCATTGAGCTTTATGGACAAGCAATAGGTTGTAATTTAGGTTGGATTGGTCGGTCCGACATCTCTGCTTGATCAGGATTCGTTACTTTGCTCCCTCTGCCTTTACATCAACTCCTACCACCATGCCCACGTGTTCTGGTAGATTTTGGTGGCATGACTGTATTGTTTCCGAGAAATCTACGATTTAATCAGAAACAGAAGGAATTGAACTGTATTGATATGGAACACGATGTTGACGTTATTGCTGAGAACGTAGTAAGATTGCGTTATGAACATAGTATAATCGTGGTAAGAACGTGTTATAATCGCAGTAAGATCGTGTTGCAATCGGATAACTCGTGGTATGGTCGTAGTGAGAACGCGAAGAGCGTAGAAAGATCTTGATAAGCGTAGTGAGGTCGCAGAATAAGCGCGGTAAGAACGTGGTATAATCGTAGCCGGATATTTGTAAAAGCGTAGAGAAGATGTAGTAGCATCGTGAAAGCAACGAAAATTTACATTTTCATGCCGCTCAAACCGCGACCTCACCACGATCTAAATTGATTTTAGATCGCGGTGAGCGTGGTGCGATCGTGGTCTAGTGGGACTGGGGCTTAAGTCTGCCTTATATCTTGAATTACATATAGAAATTGACAGTGAGGGTCGGTTTAAAACAAAACACTACGACCAAAGAGATGATTTCAGCTTCCCAATTGTGAACTTTCCATTTCTATGTAACAACATTCCAGCAACGACAGCATACGGCGTATATATCTAGCGCAGCATACGGAGTATATATCTCCTAATTGATACGATACTCCCGCCCTTGTATTTCCTATCATGATTTCCTTGATAAAGGATTGCTGCTCATAAGGAAGCTATTAAACCAGGAATTCCAAATGGTGAAGTTGAAGTCATCCCTTCGTAAATTTTATGGACGCCATCACGAGTTGGTTGACCGTTAAGGAAGAACCGTTTCACAGATGATATCGGATATGTACCCTATGTTTTAACTTCAATACTCTTCCCTTTTCACGAATGTGACCTACCGAATTAGACAATTTATCGGATTTGTAATAACATAAGCAACACGACGAATGTCACATGTGGAGTAGGATCTGCTTACCCTTCCGGAGCACCTGAGATCTCCCCCAGTTTTCGGTGGGGTTCGTGTTATTTAGTCTTTAGTTTTCTATGTTCTATCTTCTGTACTATTATTTGTATGTTTGTCTTTTTATTTTTAGCTATTGCATTGTCAGTTTATTTTCAATCTATAAGTTTGACTGTCCCTCTGATATCTTTCTAAACCTCTTTTAAACAAAATATATGTAACTACGAAAGAACTTAGTTACGGTTGTAGGAAGTAAAAAAACATCCTGACCTAAAAATTGGCCAGTTATATATAGATTAAGTTTATAAAAATCCAAAACGTCACTGCAGACACGGACATATCGCAGAATTGGGAAATATCATACCAACCGTCAGCAGGGGTCAACGAAACGAAATTTGATCAAATGGGAACAATTTGCAGTTTTGTAGTCAATTTTCAAACGTAATAACATCGGAAATTTCTGTATTTTTCTGACATTTTACTTGCAGTTATTTAAGTAAAATCAGTCTATGTTCAGAGATTTTTATTTAGTTGTTGTTTAACTGTACACAACAACATTATCCTGAATAGTCTGAAAAGCTACTTGACAGTACCGAATTGACTGCAACTGAATTATCTGATCAGTACTGAATTGATCGCAGTACTAGTATTTAAAATATGACTGAAAGACTGAACATGACTGAAAAAGGTTATTGATCAGATGATGTTAAGATAAAAATGACCGTATGAGACTAAAATCATTTAAAATTTTTAAAAGTAAAATCACAAAAATACTGAAGTCCGAGGAAAATTCAAAAACGAAATTCCCTGATCAAATGCCAAAATCAAAAGCTCAAACACATCAAAGGAATGGACAACAACGGTCACACTCCTGACCTCGCAAAGGTATTTTCTTATGTATAAATAATACTGCTTTAGTCAAATATTGCATTTGTTGTATGGTCAACAAATAATGCATACACTTCCGGAACACTTATATCATATCTTTCCGATCTTAGCATATTAAGCATTATTTTTCCGTGTTTATCACATAGAAGTTTTGCCTTCTGCACCTTTCTGTCTTTGTGATTTATGATATCATGACTTTTGACCATTGGGTTTGCGATTGTTCATGTTTTTTCTATACTTATTTGAGTATAAGTTTCAATGTTATCTTTTTACAATAGATAAGACTTTGATAAGATATAAATAAATCACGTGTCCAGCCTTATCTTCTTGAATTACCTGGAAAATCTACTTTACAGTACAGAATTGACTGCAACTGAATTTTCTGAAAAGTACTGAATTGACTGAAGTATTTAATCTAAAAATTGACTGAATTTTTGTTCAGACTGGTAAGATAGTGTTAAAATCAAAATGACCGTTTAAGACTAAAGTTAATTTACCAGCTCATATTACTGTTCAAATCATATATGACAAACAATACATACACTTCAGGATCAATCACATTATATCTCACGGGTATTTGCCTAAATACTATTATACCCGTATCTGTCACATAGATGTTTTAATTTCAGCCCCTTCTGTTTTGGGGAATTTAGGATATCATGACTAAGACCTTTGGAGTTGCGATTGTTCATATTTCTTATATACTTATTTGCTTTTAACTATCAATTTATCATATATTTAAAATAGTTAAGACTAATTATATGACAAGATGTAATTTTTAAAAAGAGGGCCCCATAAACTTTTTTTTAAGATTTAATAAGTCTGTATAATAAAAAAAAAATCAGTAGAAAAATGCATCTTTTCCCGATATGTCCCAGTTTGACGTCGCGAAAAAAAAACTTTCACGTTGTTAGCAAATAGATTACTTTTTAACTGTATCATTTGCAATTAACTCATTTGTTAAGCCCTTTATTAACATATAATTCTGACCACGGTCGAACAGTATGAAGCAGGATCAATTTATTATAAAGGGCTGTCCGAATTATAATAAAGCTGCAAATTGTCGACCTGTTCGTGTGCAGGGATTTATTATTTTCATACATCTACTGCATGTACACACTAGATTTCGATTGGCTGATAGACAGTGTATTTTTTTATACGTTTTGTTTTCTGTAATATATACACTTGTATCGTTCAAATGTCACCACTGCCGGTGTATTTTCAAAAAGATTTGTCTCTGTAATCCTCTCTGCTCTGGTATTTGCCAAAACGTATTTGCCTTGTTTACCCTTAATGTTGACACTTGATCATTTGCGCGAATTATCAAATGCTACTGCTTATTCGTTCGTTTGTATATTTTAAAAATAACTTAACGGAGGTTCAATGCGAAATGTTGGTATGTTTGAAATGACCTTTTTATAAATAAAATTGAAATAAGATGCAATTTTTTAAATACAATCTGCATAAAGTATTGCTGATTTGTATTCCTCTTGGACAGTTTGAGGTATTTATGATCTTTGTAACTTCATGTTATCAAGGCGTACTTTTTAAATTTCCAAAATCATTTATTTATCTATTTTTTTAAAATTATTTATTGGAATTTAGGCAAGATTCTTTTATACAGAAAGGAAGGTAATGTTTTCTATAGATTTACAAAGCGCCGACAGATATTGCATTGATAATTGTTTGATGAATGTCCAGTGGCAATATTTAATGTTTTTTTATCTCGAAATTTAAAGGAATCGTTTGAATTTTCAAAATACTACTTTTTTGTGTTTTTTTTTAATTTTATTTTTTAGTTTTTGAATTTTTGCTCTCTCTCTCTCTCTCTCTCTCTCTCTCTCTCTTTTTTTTTTTTTTTTTTTATCTCAGGCATTTATTACCTTAGCTGTATTTGTCATAACTATAAGAATTTTGGCTCTGCAATGATCTTTAACTTCGTGCTTATTTGGCCTTTTCGAGTGTCACTGGTCTTTTGTAGACGAAACACGCGGAGGGCGTTGCAAATTTCAATCCTGGTATCTATGATGACTATTTTTTCTGATTGTTTGTATGTTTTGTTAATCATAAAAAGCATGTTATTTATATCCTTATTCGTACAACCGGCTGCTGTAATATCATAATTCTAAATTTGCCATTCGATAGATGAAAACGTTGAATGATCCATTGATACCCATATCTACGTGTATTCATGTTAACTCCATGTTTTTGTTTCAGAAATAACTGGCATTGATTTGAGCTGTTTTTTCTCATTGGTCGGGTGGTTGTCTCCTTGACACATTCCCCGTTTCCAATTCTCTGTTCTATGGAATTCAACTGTGATGAAACCAGTTCCTTTCATTATATTACAATCGTCCACATGTCAGCGATAATTGGGTGTACATTTCAATTCAAGTGCTATTATTGTTACATGGAATTGGATAATAATTTACTTTTTACATAACCGTATCAAACGTGTATCAATGTGCACTATGTGACATTGTGCAAGCTAGCGTTAAAACTCTTGCTTACGATTGAATGGTCGCATTTTTTTAAAACCAATTGTCCTATGCTGTAATTTGTGTTACGTGTCAGACTATACTGCAATATTAGGTTACCAGTATACCATTGACTGTAAAAAGGCATTGTTTCCAAAAACGCGTTGACACTTTTAAAGATATTACATCTGTGCGTGTTCCAAACCCGTACCAGTAGTTACAAGTTACTATATTGAAACCGAGGTCAGCTAAAGGATTTTGGGTAAAATTTGCGTTTCCTGTAGTCTTCTCCTGATAAAATCTTAAATTTAAAAAGATATGTACACCGATATGTTTATTAACTGAAGCGTGTTGATGTGTTAAAATTGTTTAGCGGTTTGGGGTTGAATTTCATATTTGCAAGCTGTGCATATTTGCAGCTCATAAACAATAATCACAAGCAACCGTGAACAAATCATATGTTTAGTGTAAATTAGATACGACAAACACTAAGACCCAGTGCCTGTAGCACTGTTATCATTGAGACAACAAGTACAAATTGGGTCCGAATAATTTTTCATTATTTCATGTTCAGGTCATTACCGGAAGTGGCCCAAAAGAAATGCTAAATTAATTAAATCATACATGAAGAAGTTGAACGAGATTTTAATATCTCAGCGAGATTAGTGATTAATAATGTGTACATGAAAATAACTAGCTTGAGAAACAATATTTTATAGGTTAGTTTCAGAATCTATGGAATGCTTACATGGCTAAATATATCTAGTGCAAAAGGGCAACTGTGGTTTGAGTATACGGTATATTGTTATGACGGTTCCAATTGATTTGGTTAACATCTATATTGAATGACTCTAAATACTTAATTTCAAATGACATTCCAAGCAAATAATTGTGGTTATTTTTAACAGTATAACACTATATATAACATTCAACTGACGTCTACTATATAATAACCATTGTTAAAAAAATAGAATTTGCAGACATTAGTGAAATAATCAAAATATATATAAATTTAAAGACATATATGTAACAAAAATTATAACAAATAATTTTAAATCATTTATAATAAATCATAAATAACAAATATTTTCTCTTGAATGATCTTAAATAACTTTTCTTATCAAAAAAGCAACTGAAGTGTTCATATTTTGTATTATTAAAAGAATGAAAAAAATATTAAAATTAAGGACATATTTATTGGGAACTATTGCACACACGTATTATTCATTTTCAAAATTACAGAAATACCATATCAGTCTAAGCATGTCTCTTAGCCACAATAGTTGCAAAATTATCGGATCGCTCTTTGGTGGGAGCATGTAAACTATGATGTTGATTTGAACCATCATCTGCTTTAAAAACAAAATGCTTACTAAATTTGAATACAAAATAATTAACACTTAAAATATTTTTTTAGAACGAAATCTATAGCATAAAAAATTCCAACAAAATGTTATATTTCCTTGTTTTATTATACAAGATGATTTTTTTTTATGAAAATGAAAAAAAGGTGTTTTAAATCCCTTCGGATTTTTGTTGTTATCGTTTTATTCTTTTGTTATTGGTTCTAAGTATCATTTAAATATGTATCCCTTTACATTAGGCAATCAGCAATTTTCTGATGTGTCTTTTTTCTTTTCTTTGTCTTAAGACAATAGTTAAACAGCAACCAATCAATAAACAATATTTGTCTATGTTTAGTACGTTTAATTTTGTTCCTGAACAAACAATTATAAGTAAGATATTAAACTATGTAAGAAATCGCGACAACAGAGAAATACAGAAAGTACTTTTTTTTAAAACTCGTTTGGGCAAAACATAAACCAGATTAAATCAATATATATTATGAATATTGGAAAATAATACTCACAACCGGTTTGGCACATCATACGCTGTGTTCGAAAATCGGCTTGAATTAGAATATGCAATATATTGACACAGTTTATTTTATAATATCTTATGCGAGTTCCTGTGATGCACACTGTTTAGTTTTTTCGCAATACTGTTGTTCAAAGAGTGTAAAATCATTACGACTACTTCCATAATGGCATTTCTAAGAACCAGATTTTTTCAGCATGCCCGCTCTGGGTAATTTAATTGAGTAATGCTCTTAGGTTAAAACTTCATAATAAGTATTCAGCTATGGACAAGTCAGTTTGTTTTCAATATATAAATTTCGTAATTCCCTTTAATTTCCTTAAATTGAAATTTGAAAAACATCTTCTGTATGACTTTTCATTTTTTTTTCAATGTTCCCATGGAAGCGCTATTCTATCCATTTATAAATTATTTCCAATTTGACATTCATTTGGCCGTTGAAAAATGCGTGATATACAATCGTTTAATATTTTCTCAGTTCATTTTTTATGATGAATGTTTATATTTCATAATCCTGCATTTAACAAGTCATTTTTTACTATATTTATATATATTAACGTCACTTTTATCGAAGGAATGCGTTTTGGAAAAGATTTTTGCAAATCTAATTTTTGTGTTACTTTTTGTTGTATATATATTTTTGTATTTTACAGGATTAGATTTCGTTTTGAAATTAATGGTTTATGTCTCTACAAAAAAAATTAAACCACATCAACGTGGAATACACGTTTTGTGTAAGTTGGCGTTCCATAAAAAAACTAGTTTTGCATGTGTATACGGAATACAGCTCCAGTATTACCGTATTAAAATACGAAAAGGGCGACAACACTATTTAAGTGATTAATTCTCATCAATATTCTAAACAAAATAAAAAATCATACAAAAATTCCGCCTCTGAAAACTACCAGATTGAAGTCTTCACATCGAAAACAGACGCTTATCATTATGTATGAATACCAATGGATACGATCATGAGCCGCTGCTGAAAATTGCAGGAAAAAAGAAGAAATTTCTTTAATAATAAGAACGGCTCAAGTTTTTCAGTTTACCCAAGATTGTCAAAATAATTCAACACAAATAACTTAATTAAGCAATAACGTTAATATATTGTATTATTCTGTTTATTGAATATTTCTGTTAACCATATATCGTTTGATTCAAAATGACAATTATACAAATATATTTCGATAAATAGTTCAAAATAAGTTTTTAAATTGATAGCGTTAAGTTTTTGGAACACAATTTTATGAGATATCTCATGATGACAATGATTCATTATGGTTAGCCCGTCAATGAGATATCTCATGATGACAATTATACATTATGGTTCGTCCGTCAGTGAGATATCTCATCACGACAATGATTCATTATGGTTTGTCCGTCAATGAGATATCTCATGACGACAATGATTCATTATGGTTAGCCCGTCAATGAGATATCTCATGATGACAATTATACATTATAGTTCGTCCGTCAGTGAGATATCTCATCACAACAATGATTCATTATGGTTCGTCCGCCAATGAGATATCTCATGACGACAATGATTCATTCTGGTGTGTCCGTCAATGAGATATCTCATGACGACAATGATTCATTCTGGTGTGTCCGTCAATGAGATATATCATGATGACAATTATACATTATGGATTGTCCATGAATGAGATAAATCTTTATGACAATGATTCATTGTGGATCGTCCCTGAATAAGACAGTACTTGATGTATTATAAGTCTCTATATGCATTTTAAATAAAACGACAACAGAAAGCGAATTGCAAAATATTATAACAACACTATAGAAATATCTTGCATCCGGAACGCTTTTTCTGGATTTACCTACATTAGGAACACTTAAAGCCGAATACTTCAGAACCGAAACAATCGAAAAAACTATACTAATCAACAAAAGAAACGATACAAGACTTTTTTTCAAATTAAAGATAAAGTTTTCCGTTCATTGGACCAATATTGAAGGAAGTAATACTTAATCATTATGGAAATATAAATCCGTTTAAAAAAAAATATTTTTTTGCTTTTGTGACGTTTTTTCGCGATTTTTTTTACCAAATTTACATAAAACGACAATTTTAAAAACAGAAGTTCCAACTAATGATGCCAACCTCTCATTTAAAGGTAAAGACAGTGTTTGCCATCAATTTGTTTTTAAAAATCATACAGTTTCTTCTTTTATTAGTTAAGCAAAGTTCGGCCCCACGAGAAATCGTTAAAATGTATACATTATCAACTGATTTACCATAGACAGTATGTGTAAAGTGATATTTAAAAAGCGGTAACAATCTTAAAACTAATACGAAAGGTTCCAAATTTACTGTGTATTGTTTTCATATCTAAAGCATTGATTTGAGACGAAAATAATAAAAAAAAAAATTTTCCCAAAAATTTAAAAAAACAATATTTCAACCCATTAGTTACATGAACATAACTTGATTAGCATATTGAATATTTTTAAACAAATTTGAAATTTTATTTAGTACTTAGAAAATTATGTGTCGATTTTTTATTCAACTTTCCGCAAAACTAATTTACACCCTATGATCGTTTACACAGAATTAAGATACTTTCCGAAAAGTTTTGATTTTCATTATCACATGTGAATACATTGCAAATGAAAGCTTTTTAAAATAGTGTATATCATTTTGTTTTATATGTAACACTTTTTGATAAATTTTATTTCAAAATCGTGTATCGTTTCTTTTGTTGACTAGTATATATATATATATGACCATAACGGATCTGGATATATTAACCAAATCCATCCAAGGACAACGTTGCATGATGCAGTAATGTTAGTTAATAATTTCTAGAATTAAACGGACAATTTAAAAAAAGTTTGTTTTAAATCAGTACAGATGTACTGACTATTGAACTAATGAATTTTGTTCGTGTAAATAAAAACGGTCATTGATGAAAAAATGGGTTACCTTAAATATCTTAACTGGCATCTTAACAAAAAATATTTTTTTCTTTGACTATTTTCATAACAAAAAGTCATGGAATCACAATTTAAATTAAAACTTTTTTTTGAACCAGAAAAAAATATCATACTGAACAATGAATCAAATCTGGGGTCAATTAAAAATAAACAAACATAAGAAGAAATTAAAATGAAAGACATACCGATTGCTGTTAAATTTGAGTATACAGCGGTGTCTGGTTGTATCCACCGGATTTTGGATGGCTTGCTACAGGGCGAGCAGTTGCAAGAGGACTTAAACTAGTTAAACAGCAGAAATCAGAAAAGATCAAATAAAACAATAACTTTATTAGTCAGTATATAAAAAAAACTTAGTTCAATACCAGAAAATATTACAGAAAAAATTATAGCATCATGTCAGCATTAAAAAGTGCAGTACAGTATTGTTAAAACATGTAAGCCACACGTCAATGGAAAATAAAGAATTGTTAAGTCTGACACGTTACACGATGGGGTCAGATTAAACTGTTCCTACGTCTTCGACCATGTACCATTGACAGACTAACAAGATGTAGTCGCCCATTACTTATTGTATATTTGGTATGTTTTCCTCAAGTCAACATAGACCTAAAGTTTGTGTGACATGGAAACGGTATTCGTAATTTGTGTAGTATGTTTGTAGGTAAAATTTGTCAACTTTCGGAAACATCCCATTAAAAGCAGTTTTACATGTTCTCTAACTTGAAAGGAAATGTCTGGGTGGTCAGTAACTGTGTGGTACTTGGATTAGTAAAAAGATGATGCAAAAGTGTATGTGACTGTTTTGCACTTACAATTTGTTAACAGATATAAAAAAAGTCGGAAATGAATTCCCTCAACAGGAGTTATACATGTAATGAATAATCGGGTCAGGAATTAAAAATCTGCGCACTGTACTTGTATTGTGTGGATATTTATTCTTCAAGGGGCGATTCATAACTGGCTTCTCTGTACCTTTACATTGCAAATAATCAGTTTAAACTTTGTTCCCCTGTAAAATGGATAAAAAGGATTTTAAATTACAAAGAATTTTGTTTTACGAAAAAAAAAAAGATTTTTCCCACTTTATAATAAAACTATGGAGCTGCACTTAAATACAAGTTCTTTCTTTTTTTACTCAAAGTTGTTTGGCTTTATAAATATTTTGATATGAGCGTCACTGGTGAGTCTTATGTAGACGAAACGCGCGTCTGGCGTACTGAATTATATTCCTGGTACCTTTGAGAACTATTTATACCACTGGGTCGATGCCACTGCTGGTGGACGTTTCGTCCCCGAGGGTATCGCCAGCCCAGTAGTCAACACTTCGGTGTTGACATGAATATCAATAATGTGGTCATTTTTATAAATTTCCTGTTTACAAAACTTTGAATTTTTTGAAAAACTAAGGATTTTCTTATCCCAGACATAGATTACCTTTACCGTATTTTGCACAACTTTTTGGAATTTTGGATCCGCAATGCTCTTCAACTTTGTATTTGTTTAGCTTTATAACTATTTTGGTATGAGCGTCACTGATGAGTCTTATGTAGACGAAACGCGCGTCTGACGTACTAAATTATAATTCTGGTACCTTTGATAACTATTTTAATACATTTTTGTATATCTATCACAGAAGCAACGAATACTAGATTATGTAAGATATCAAAAGTGAAATATGTCTTATAAATTTAAAAAAATATATGAATAAACAAATAAAAGAATCTTGAAACTATATGAGACAGAGGTCAGTAATGATGCCGTCTGAAATCCTAGATAAATCACATTATTATAACGTTATTCTTTCTTTCATTCATTCAATCAATTAATTAAAGGAAATAAAATTCTTTGAATACACTTATCTAAAAGACCAAGTGAAATACAAATGAATATGACCAGGAAGTATTGTCTAGATAAAAAAAAGTCTTTAAAAGGGAATGGGAGAGAAATCCCTTATTATATCTAAAATTCAATTTTTACTGTTATCTCATTGAACTGTCAAATAAAGAATCTTTGCTAATAACAAAATATTACAGATATAGATCTCGTAAGATAAAAATAAACGAGATTTGACGCGCACATCTTCAAAGGGCAGATAACCTATTGTCTGTTGATTGATTGTTCAATACAACAGGTCACAAATGTTATAAATGGCGTGTTTCTTTTTATCTGTACGAATTCATATGAAGACCCGTCATATCCTCTCACGAGATCCGTCCTTATCGGTGATCAATCTGCCCGCAATGACACCAGGGGTAGATATGTATATAAAAAGTCAAATTTTCTAACCGAGTAGTCATTTGCACCTGCAATTTTGATTGACAGTGTTAAATAACAGAATGGTTTTGTCCTATTCATGATTTGAACCAAAAAGTATTTTTTAAATTTACGAGGTGCGACACACGATAGTCGATAACATTGAACTATCATGCAATATTTTTCGCTTCATTATTACTATGAAAGAATAGAAAATGGAATACAATCAGCTTTAAGTGGGGATAATATTAATTGAGCGTGAAGACGGTTTATTTTTGTATTTCTAATTATTATTTTGTATGTTCATTTAAAAACTTATTTATAGATCTGTGAAAAGTTCATTGAACGGTTTGGTTTTAATGTAGTGTTAATTTTTACAGATAATGCTTAGTAAAACTATGAGGGAAAGATAAACAAAAAATGCCTTGGTAAGCAAGTAAAGCCATTAGATTTGATATAGTCATTTAAGGAGATAGACCAGAAAAATGTTATAAAAAATCAATGCAATCAATAAGCACATTAAAAACAAAATGTGAAACCTTAACCATTATAAAATTGGAATAAATGGATGACCAGGATCAGGATCATAGACAAGCGAGAATTTCTTTCCTAACAACTTAGCATTCGGCAATCCTCGGTAATATCCGCTACTCGGTACGGAATCGGCCGAGTTGAGACGAATGACAACTTAGAGCAACGCTTTTTGGTTGAAATTGGTGTTGCTTAATCTTAAGGTGTCTGTTGTTTGATTTTCTTCTTTTGTGAACTTATCTTTTCATTTTGTTGTCTTTTTCAAAATAAGATTTTGATTAAACACTTTTGAATATTTTTATTTTCATATTATATAATTTGTGACTGGGGTGTAAATAATGGTCATCTGAAACTCTCCAATGTGACATAAAAATCCATTCTAACTATTGGCATCCGTTTGGCTCTTAATTCAGAGATTTTTAAAAATATATATATTAGCAGCCACGGGCGATCTGAATAGGGACGGGATATTTGATGTCTCATTTAAAGAGAACATGACTCTTTGTAAATTAAAAAAAAAAACGGCGACAATCTTTTAAGGGTTTCGGAGGTGTTCTTATGCAAAGCAAAGTTCTGTACTTATACTATAAAATTGAGAATGGAAATGGGGAATGTGCCAAAGAGACAACAACCCAACCACAGAGCAGACAACAGCAGAAGGTCACCAACAGGTCTTCAATGCAACGAGAAATTCGGAGGCGTCCTTCAGCTGGCCCCTAAACAAATATATACTGGTTCAGTGATAATGAACACCATACTAAACTCCAAATTGTACACAAGAAACTAAAAGTTAAAATAATACAAGACTAACAAAGACCAGAGGCTCCTGACTTGGGACAGGCGCAAAAATGCGGCGGGGTTAAACATGTTTGTGAGATCTCAACCCCCCCCCCCTATACCTCTATGCAGAAAAGTAAACGCATAACAATACGCACATTAAAATTTAGTTCAAGAGAAGTCCGAGTCTGATGTCAGAAGATGTAACAAAGAAAATAAACAAAATGACAATAATACATAAATAACATCAGACTACTAGCAGTTAACTGACATGCCAGCTCCGGACCTCAATTAAACTGATTGAAAAATTGTGTCTTCATCATATGAATATCAGCCACAATCCTCCCCGTGAGGGGTTTAGTATCATACCATCATAACATATATGAGAAGAACATAACCCGTGTCATGCCAACAACTGGTTTATTAATAATAAATGTGTTTAGTTCCGTTGCAAAGACCCTATAAAAGAATCAATATTAACGCCAAAATATGCAATCTTTAATAACCTGACAACAGTATCGTAACTATATCCCTTCTTAATAAGTCTATTTAAAGGTTTTGTTAGCTTCTGAGGTGAATACTGACATTTTTGTGCATTATAAAGAATATTTCCATAAAATATTGGATGTGAAATACCTGAACGTATAAGAAGTCTGCATGTTGAGCTATATTTACGAATGATGTCCTTATACCGATGATAAAATGTAGTAAATGTTTTGACTAGTTTGTGATATCGAAAACCCTGGTGTAATAATTTTTCAGTAATACATAAATTTCTCTCGTTAAAATCTAAAACATTGTTACATACACGAGCGAATCGTACAAGTTGAGATATATAAACACCGTAAGATGGTGACAAGGGAACGTCACCATCTAAAATGGATAATTAACGATAGGAAATGAGAAATCTATGGTGGCCAGATGCGGCCATTTCGCGTTTTCGCGTTTTCGCGTTTTCTCCTTTCACTTTCACGCAAAATCGAGAAATCGAGAAATCGAGAAAGCGAAATCGAGAAATCGAGAAATCGAGAAATCGGGAAATCGAGAAAGCGAAAACGCGAAATCGAGAAATCAAGAAAGCAAAAACGCGAAAACGCGAAAGCGAAAACGCGAAAACGGGAAATGAAATATATTTCTCGATTTCGTGTTTTCGCTTTCCCGATTTCTCGATTTCCCGATTTCTCGATTTCGCGTGAAAGTGAAAGGAGAAAACGCGAAAACGCGAAAAGGCGAAATGGCCGCATCCGGCCACCATAAGATATGATTTAATATGACCTAATTAGGTGTCCTAACGTTAGGACGAAAAATGTGATATATCCTAATTTAAGAGAGCTTCGAGAACACGACTTAGGACAAAGATTTGTCATAATATGGTCTTAGGACACGTCCTAATCCTAAGATAGCTTCAAACACCACCCCAGATATCTAAAAGTATTATTAAATTTGTGTATCAGATGTTGTTTCGATGGGTCTTTGCTGATTTTTGTCATAAATTGTAACTCATAGCAATACAAAAACAGGTCCGCAATAAGTGGTGCACAGTTAGTCCCCATTGGAATTCCGATAACCTGACGATATACGGAATCACCAAAGCGAACAAAAATGTTATCTAGTAAAAATTCAAGGGCAGATATAGTATCAAAGCATGTCCAATTGACATAGTTTTTTTGTTTATTGCTACTAAAAAATGACCTAAAAGAGTTTGAACATATATATTCACATTCTTAAATGCCCATTTAATTAGGTGTGTGAATTTTTTCTTAATGAGAATGTGAGGCAATGTGGTATATAGGGTAGAAAAATCAAAACTTTGAACAGATTCAAAATCACCAATATAAGCATGCAATTTATCAAGTACTTCCAACGAGTTTTTGACACTCCAAAAGTAATTAATTCCATTATTTTCGAAGGCCTTATTTGAACAATTTATTAGCAAGTTTTTAATTGTACCAAGTGTACTGGTAAGAAGAATAGATAATTTAGTAGTGGAACAATGGCTTGAAGACGAAATAAATCTATATTTGTAAGGTGTTTTGTGTAGTTTCGGAAGCCAATACATAGTTGGGACTTTCATTGTTTTTGGTTCTGCTTGTAAAGCGGTAGCTAAAAGTTTATGTTTGTTACAGATGTCGTTTTCTGAAAATGGAGTCAGTTGGAATGTTGGTGAATTGGTGATTTCTTTTTGTAGAACCTCAATGTAAAATTTACGTCAAACAATAATAATATTATTAGCAGCTTTATCGGCCGGGATGTATACTACGTAGTCAAACGATATTATAAAAGTAACGAAACACAAGTTTGAAGTCCAACGTATCATAAATATAATGAAGAGAAGCAACTGTTAAATTATCCAAAGCAAATGCATCCGATTAAAAGAATTTAACCAAATTTGAAACTTAGAAAATATCGTGTTATTCCACATAGGGGTTAAATTTATTTTTGCGAAAAATTATGACAAAAGTCGTCACCTGATTTCAAAAATGAGAATTAAGTATTCAAATATCTGCAAAAGCATTCAATGGTCTCAGCAAAAAAATACAAAAAGTATAGGAAGATTTAAGTTCAAATATTGATTTTTTGAATTTTTGGTTAAAAATACAATTTTTAAAATAACAAAAATTGCAAGAAAATAACACTGTAAATATTAGACCAATTTGGCAATAATTTAGCTCTGTACAGCGTATCCATCTTGTTACATTTAGACAATACATCGTTTCTTTTGCTGGTTAGTATATCTTCATTTGCCATTGGCAAATCAAATTTCCCGGGCCGCCCATAATTCCGTCGATCTACTTTGCAGAACCTACTTATTGTACCAATATTAATTTGTTGTTGTCTAGAATCAACACGAAATGTTTGCCACTGGAAGTAAATCAAGCAATACTCAATTAATCAAATAATAAATAAAATATGTTTTTTGAAAAAAAACCTGAAGAATATGACCTTTTTCCTGACCTTAGAGTTTATTTTTAAAAATCAAAACAGAAGGGAAATATGATATTTTTAATCAATGTTTGGCAGGGGAAAATGACATCATTATTTATACCCAAAAAAACTTTCCGTACTAAGTACTCTGTCGGTTCCAGCCTCGTTATCACTAAATGACGACACTGTTATCACAAGATGGTTTCATTTTCCTCAATGAATTATTTACATGTTGAATTGAAAGCGTCAGGAATACTCTTACACTAAAGATTTATTCCCTTTTATAAATGTAAACAATTTGCCTTTTTATCAAAAATATGACACTAAATTAGCACAATTTGAAGCTTGTCAAAGATTGCGTTAGCTATGCGTTGAAAGGGGTCATAAATTAAGAGGATTACTTCATTTCTACTTGGATTGTTATTTTAAGATTAAGATATACATGATACGCAACAGACAATAATTTTGACCCTTTTAAGTGCATCTCGATGATGTACAAGATACATCTTAGTACATAACCGTTAAAGTATATAGTTGTAAAGATAATGGTGTTGGTATGTTGTATTAAACATATCATTCAGTCATTTTCATTGGTGTTTAACTCCACTTTCAGCACTGTTGGTCATCTCGTGGTGGTCAGTTTTTATTGTTGGACAACTCAAACGACCACTCGTCCACCAATGCCTTGCATTTGAAAGAGTTTTATACTCTTTTGTTATATTTCGTTCATTCTGTCTTGCTCCTCTTGAGTGTTTATGAAATATTTGCCCTTGAAATGAGCAAACACACTTTGTGAAAGAAGTTAAAATGCAATGATGATAATAATGTTCTTAAATTGGATTTACACGGTCTATACTCCTTTATATATATATATATATATATATATATATATATATATATATATATATATATATATATATATATATATATATATATATATATATATATATAATCATTATCTATCTCTGTGTCTCTTGCTTTTGAATTTTTATGAAATATTTGCCACTGGACGTTCAGCAAGCGAAAATTCGCCAAAAACAATTGAAACGATGATATTGTCCTTATATTGCATTTACAGAGTCCTGTACTTCTTTTCAAATATATACTTTTTTCTTTTGGTCTCTCTCACTCTTGAGGGTTTAGGAAACTGGGCGTTAAGCAAACGACAATCACTATACATGTAGTTGTAAAATTAATACTGATGGTATGTTGGATTACGCAGAATCAATACTCCCTTTTATATATTTATGTCTCTCTTGCCTTGATTGTTTGTGAAATGTTTGCCACTAGACGGTAAATAAACGTATAAAAAGGACAGACACATCGAATGTTGAAGCTTGCTTGACATTTGGATACCGGTATATCAATAGTTTGTTACCGTATATACTATAGATTTTACACTTTATTGGCTTTATTTGAAATATATTTAATGACTATTGCATATAGGACAAAAATTGACATTTCAGATACCGTTTAATGACAAGTTTAGTGAAGTACAAAACTTAAACGAATGGGGACATAATGCAGCAAATGAGAATTTCGAAAAATGTTGCTTGAGAGACATAAGTAAAGGTTATCGCTGCAAGCATAAACAAGGTGAACAATTTCTGCTTTTAATACTGCGTAAAGGCTTCTCTTTTCTTGTTTATTTTCAAAACATAGGACATCTCTGATAATTTTAAGAAAAAAACACCCGTTTCTGTTCATTTTAATCTGAAATGATCACACACATATCCTCTGTAATAAGTAAAACAGTTCTGGCATAGACCAGTCCGTTTGTTCTCAAGCAACCACATACCACATCTTCTTATATCTATTTAGTGCTGAGTAAGACAATCTTTATAATGCGCTTCTTCTCGGTGTTTCTTTATTTTTTATATAATTATATTAAAAGTTAGTTTAAGAGACAAATTGGATGGTGTCAATCTTTAACGTGTGACCCTATCTGTGTGTATTTGCTAGATTTACATATTTTAGTCTTATATGGTACAAGCAGTTTATTTTGTTAGATTAGCGAATTGACGTCATCATTATTTCGGAGTATGATCAATTTCATTTGCTTTGTTGGGATATTATATACATCGGAGATTATTATTACACGACGGGTGCCTTATGTGGAGCAGAAACTGTTTACCTTTCCAGAGTACTTGTGATTACATCCAGTTCTTGGTTGTGTTCGTGTTGCTTAGTATGTTTTGTTTTGTGTACTATTGTTTGTCTACTTGTGATTACATCCAGTTCTTGGTTGTGTCCGTGTTGCTTAGTATGTTTTGTTTTGTGTACTATTGTTTGTCTACTTGTGATTACATCCAGTTCTTGGTTGTGTTCGTGTTGCTTAGTATGTTGTGTTTTGTGTACTATTGTTTGTCTTTTTGTTCTTTTTTAGCAATGGCGTTGTCATTTTATTTTTGACATGTAAATTTGATTCAATGTCCCTCTGGTATCTTTCGTATCCTAAAAAATAACAAAGGACAATTCCATCGTACTGTTGGTTTTTTTAACCATAAGTTTTGTTTTTTTTTCCTGTAGGACAGCTCAATGAAAACACGATTCGAAAAACAACGTATTTTTTTTTCTGAAAACAAATTGCAGAATAGCTAAACGTAGAACACTCATGCACTTATACTAAAAATGTTTACCGGGTTAACAAAGTTTACAGGTAAATGCTCCCCATTATCTCTCGATCTTTATTTGATACTTTTGAAATCTTTATTTCTTTTCTTTTTCTGTATTACATTTGCATGTACCTATGATTCGTTTGATATCAAGACATATACCAAAGTCACTTTACTGACAACGTATACTTTGCTTAAAAAAAGGGCTGGCTTCATTTCATTCGGCAATCCTCGGTAGAATCCGCTACTCTCCTTACGGAATCGGCCGAGTTGAGACGAATGGCTTCATAACTGCTCGTAAAAATACATGTAAGGATCAGATATAGCATGATAGCAGTGAGACAACTATCCACTACAGACTTAATGTCATAGATGTTAACAACTATAGGTCATCGTTCGACAAAATCAAAACCACATAGCAAACCACAAAAGGCCCCGAGAAAAAACGTAAAACAATTTAATACAAAAAAAACCAACGGCATGATTTATGTACCAAAAAAGAACAACAAACGAAATACTAATAAGATATACAGCAACAAACGACAACCACTAAATTACAGTATCATGGCTTCTGGTGTTCTTTTTCTTTACCCAGTCACGACGGAAAGTACAAAGGGCTCAACCACTTAAATCAAGCTCTTGTTATTAAAGCCTTCTTTTTTTATATATAAAATTCCATTTAGCACAAAGTTTATTTTAAAGATTAAAAGAATTTGGCCGAAAATGACTTCGTTACAGTTTTAAAAATATGGGATTTAAGTAGAAATTGTTAAATGACTTTGGTCTTCATCAACAAATTCTGTAATATGTTTATAGTAAGCATACACATGTATAATTAGATATAGGAAGATGTGGTTTGAGTGCCAATGAGACAACTCTCCATCCAAATAACAATTTAAAAAAAGTAAACCATTATAGGTCAATGTACAGCCTTCAACAGGGAGCCTTGGCTCACACCGAACAACAAGCTATAAAGGTCCCCAAAATTACTAGTGTAAAATCATTCAAACGGGAAAACCAACGGTCTAATCTATACAAAATATATATAATGTCTTAATATGTATTTGACTAGCACCTTGACATGTATGGGCACAATATTTAAAGTAGCCGTTATTATAAGACATACCATTCCTCTTTTGTGAGTGGAAAAACAGTTTTTGTTATTGTTATAAAAAAGTAAACAAGCATATATATTTTCCCCATTGACATACAGGAACAAGAATGCTTTGTTTCAATCCAAAGTTGAATTTATTTACCCCTGATTTTTAATGGAAACAAATAATATTTTTCATTTCCTGAAACGACAATATTTTTTTATAAATATACTAGTGACCATGTAAAACATGAATGGTTGGTATATAACCATGTCACATATACCATTGACCCCACAAGCACTGTTTGTAGTTGACAAAGCATAGTAAAGAAGCCTATGGAATCTGAGCATATTGTTTTGAACAACAAGTCCACCTGCAGAACACAAAAACTGATAAAAATGTGTTTGTTTTGCCAAAAAAAAAGTGTACTCCTGTGTCCTATGTCAATTTCCTATGACACGAGCGTGCTATATAATAATTTTACATTATGACCGAAGTTATGAAATAGGTGACATCCGGAAGGCTCCCTACTTCATTACACAGAGCATCGGGATGCATGACCTCAGCCATGTCACGACTGCCTCTGTGTCAAATGCCAGACCAAAAAGCACAATAAGTAACATATAATTAATATGTATCAAAGCTAAATGTCATGCAATAAAGAATTAACAAGGTCCTTTCACCTGCAAGAAAAGTGTTACAATTTTTTCACAGTCAAATGGTGGAGTTTAAAATTGCGTGATGATACGTTAAGACTTACCATTGTCCATTCAGAAATTAAATTGCTTAATTGGTCGTTAAATTGTAACTTAGTAAATTCTTCTGAATTCTAATATGAAATATTTGACATACTATTTTACAAAATTAAAAGAATTTGAAATTTTGAATGAATAATATTGGTGAAATGTGAACTCTGTGAATTTTTGTTTGTATAAAAAAAAATCACGCAAATTATTATTAACATCACATAACCGGCTATTCAAATATGTAAACCAAATCAACAGTTAACTCAGAATGTTTAGAAAATTCTATTATAATAAACAACAATTTATTTCAAGATTTTGCAAACTGAAAATATTTTTGTTACTTATCCCCTCCAAAACGAAAACATACAAAATGGTATTGACAAAACCTAGATTGTTACAAAAAGTGCGACAGGGCGATTCTTAGGCCACAGTGTGCTGTTGTTCGTCGCGCATCGGAATAAATGTAAAATAACAAAAAATACATAACTCCGAGGAAAATTACTAAAGAAAGTCCCTATGCAAATGGCAAAATCAAAAGCGCAAACACAGCAAACGAATTGTTCACAACTGACATATTCCTGACCTTGTACAGGCATTTTCTTATGTAGAAAATGTCGGATTGAACATGGTTTTATAGCTAGCAAGTAGGAGTATGTTACGTATCCATAAAGTTTATTCCACGGGTTTATTGTAGATTACAATATTACGGTATGTCTTTTTCTTGCTGTTTGTATGTGTTCGTCCTATTTTTGTGTTTTTTGTGTTGTGTGGTTTGTTTTTTGTAAATCTTTGGAAATCCATGTTGTCATATTGATGTGGTTTTCGTTGAAGTAGATTTCATAGCTCACGACGGTGTTGATTGAAAAATCTTCATCGGGTAGGTTCAAGACCAAAGTTTTGCAGCAATAAGCAGAATAAATGTAAGAACAGCTGATTGACTTTCTATTTGGCAAATGATAGAAAATAATGACAATTCATTTTTTATTTGAAGTAGTCATTGGCAGTTAATGGTTTAAAAAGTAAAATATAACATTAATCTATCATCATAGACAATTGACTGTCAATTACAAAAAACAAACAAACAAACAAACAAGTAAGTAAACATAAATTACACAAAAACGTGTCTTTTTACATAAAATTCTGGTCTTTAGGGTATATTTCCTTGCGCACTGCGAAGAAAATAATATATAGTATTTTATAATTATAAAGAGTATTTTACTATACTCGCACCTGGTTACTCAATATTTGCAAAACTACAATGCACTGCAACACAATTTTAGAACCACAGTAAATTTACTTTGATAATCTTTACAATAACACCAAAAACCAAATTTCAAAGAAAAATATGACGATATACTGTGTGTTGATTTTATAGCGGAATAATAATAAAAATGAACAAAATTGATGTTTTTGAGTACTCTTAATTTTAAAACAGTTTAAAATTTTCCAAAAAATTGTCCAAACTCTCGTTACTTTTGGACCGGAAAAGACGTTCTATCTTTTATATTAAATAATAAAAGGCATTATAGTATAAGAGTATTTGCAAATGGCTGGATCATTGTGACACATATTTTCAAATACTAAGTACTTGTGGAATAAAAAGTATACACAAGATTGACATCCAACGTTTTCTGGCATGTGCTTCTAGAACCTACACGTACGTGCACTGCTCCGGTTATCTGACAAAATTACAGATATTGATTCATATTTCTCGTGAAAGCAAAAGTAAAATTTCAAGAAAATTACACATGCCTAATACATATAGAATGTGGGAACATTAGACTAGAATGAAATTCAAAACAGTGTGGCTGTGGCCATTGATTGACACAATAAATTCATCCATTGACTGGGACAATTTAGGTGAACGTTTGTATGTAACGACCACTGCTCACTATGTACTTTTTTAAAGACACTTAAACTATGGGGTCACCAAAGGTTATCAACACCCTAATAAAGTAATTCGAAATATTAATCAGAAATAACACGATGTTTTGATTTATATTAATTATATAAATCAAAACATAAAGGTTATTCCTGATTAATTTTTCGAATTATTTTATAATTAAAGGCGTTGAGAAACCTTTGGTGACCCCACAGTTTAAATGTCTATCGTAGGTACGTCGTGAACAGTGGTCGTTACAGACAAACGTTCACGTAAATTGTCCCAGTCAATGGATGAATTTGATGAGTCAATCAATGGCCACAGCCACACTGTTTTGAATTTCATTCTATTTCGATTGTAAATAAAATATTTGAACTATTGAAGGGAGATAATTTATATCAAATAATTGAACAATTGAAGGGAGATAATTTATGTTAATTATTGAACAATTGAAGAGAAATAATTTATGTAAATTATTGACTATTGAAGGGAGATAATTTATATAAATTATTGTACAATTGAAGGAAGATAATTCATGTAAAAAATGACTATCGATTTGTAGTAAAACTAAAATATATAATAATTGCTGATATCATATACCGGATCTAATATGACATATTAAGAAACATCACCGATCATACACAAAAATAACATTCTATTACATATAACAACATATTCTTATTCATCAAAATGTTTGTTTACCCTGATTTGGAACCGAGGCTGTAGCTTACTACCTAGATATTTGATATAATGTAATGGCATGAAGACGAACTCAAAAGAAACTATGAAGAGTATTTTCAAATGATAATTACATACTCGCTATCTTTGAAAATATTTACAATGACAATTACGTTTTTAATATTATCAATACAGCTTTGTCCCTTAATGGAACATATTTATTTTTATACAACTTTGTTTAATTTTTTTCTGTATAAATTAGGTATTTGAGGTTCGTTTTCCGAGAATAAATAAAATGGGCGAATATTTGGAAAATTTCAGATGGAGAAAAAATAGTTTGCCAATCGTTCATATATGATTTACTAGCTGTGTATAAAAGGTACCATTTCATTAATTAGAATCACTTGTCTTTTACAAGTGGTCTATTTGACTGGACCATTATATAATGCAGTCTTTACTTATTAGTAGTACCCGTACAACCTTGGTGTTCTCGTATAATATCAATGGATTTCAAATGATAAAATGATAGTAGAATCATGCTCTGCCTTGGTTTGTCCATATCACGTGCTATAAACAGTCCCACTATACAGTGTTCAATATTTCCTGTCAATTCTCAGTCTATTTAATAACAATTACAAATAGCACTTTAAGCTCTCAATATTCACTCGGGGACTGTTTCTTACTTAAATATGTTCTCCTATGGAGAGCCACTAGCGACATAATTTACATAATATCCTACAATGCACTTTTCATTTCGTGGTCACGTTGTTGCGATGCTTTCTCCAGCGCATTACAGAAGTTCATGTTCTTGGCAATATGTGAAAGTTTATGTTCTTTCTTCCATTTCATTCGGCGATTTTGAAACCAAATTTTTATTTGCCTCTCTGTCAGATTAAGCGCATGCGCAATTTCAATTCTTCGTCGTCTTGTGAGGTACTTGTTGTAGTGAAATTCTTTTTCTAATTCTAATGTTTGGTGTCTCGTGTAAGATGTCCGTGACCTTTTTGAGTCAGCGTCTGCACCATCTGAAAATGTAAATAAAATGTATCTTTATAAGAAGGTAAAACCCCACCTATATCAGCAATAAAGCAGTAAATAAACTGAAATGGGTGGGAACATCTATCATGAATTAAAATTCTGCAAATTCACTCGGAATTCAATAAAATGGCGGAAATTTTTACTTTCTGGTAGCGGTTCCATCAACTTAGTTCTTGTATCATTTTGTAGTGATATATACTGGTTAAAAGGTGGGTATTTTCTATAAAGTATCGACCTTTAATTCATTTATTCATATCATAAATATATAGACATTAAATATAAATAAATTCATCAGAAAACCTGAGAAAACAGCAAAGTATACTCTCAGAAATTACAAAAAGGTCTAGTCATTTTGACAACCGTAACCACAGGAGAGTTCTGTAGGTTTTGCCTTTGGACAGAAATGTCTCCACGCATTGGACCAAACTGATGAATTCACATAAGACGTGCCATTTTCTAATATACATTTATGGATATCTTATGAGTGAAATGACAAGTTGTTATAAAATTCCATTTGGTTGTCTAGAATTTATGAGTTTTCGGGAAATAAGATTACACTTAGTATGATTATTTGTCAACTTAAACATTCATGTATTCTATATTATGATGTATAGTCACTATTTAACCTCTTGTTTTGTAGGTAGGCTATTTCATTTTCTTGTTTTAGTTTAAATGTACTTTACTATGACGAATAAATTCGATTGGTAGTTTGTTGTTTTGATATACAAAAGATATCATATACATGATAAACTTTTCTATAAATATGCTGACGATTTGTTTTATTATATAAATTAATTGTGGGGGCGTTTAAAATCATATAAATCAGTTAATGAATATAATTTGCTTACTATAAATATGAAAAAAAATGTTCTTAAATAAACATTTTTCTCAAAATTCAAAAGTCAAAAGAAGTGTGACAAAATATACAAAACATAATTTAATATATAACATTGACAAATCAGGTGGACAAATAGCACTGTGAAAAAACTATTGCAAAAAGTTATAATCACTATATTCATCTTAAATCAACAAATTGCAGGTACACTTATATCACAGTTATTTACAAATGATTGAAGAATTAATTAATTACTGTTAATAAGGCGCATTTTTACATTATTTTTATTTTCATTTTTCGTTCTGAATATTCATGAAACATTTACCACTGGACTTTGAACAAACAACACCCAAATCAATCATTTCTATTTCTATTTCATTAATGGCGTGGAAAATAAATTGAATATAATTTTATTTATTACAGTTTCAGTGTAATAAGGTATTTCGAGAGTATATCAGTCAGACAACAGACATCAAGTTTTACTTAATTAGAGTTAAACAGAATAGATTTCTTGTTTTTTTGTCTGTAGTGCTGATAAGCATATCAAAGCCTAGAACTATTATTCCATTGCCAAGGTCATATTTCACAACATCAAAGGTACTAGTAGGTGTTATTTAGATTAATTACATGACCTTAATATTCAACAAATATGAATTATTACATATGAATTAACCATATACCTTATTTTACCAGATTATAATCACAACTATATCTATTTCTGAAATGTACAGCGACACGTAACGCAATAAGGTTGATCGCTCTAGTTCAGATACTAACGTTCTCTATTTTTAGGTGAAAATATAAGGTGTGTTTCAAATGATCATTAATAATTAACAGGTATAGGTTGTTTAAAGCCAATTAACATGTGTCTTAAGTCAAATGCCTCATTTCCTTGTTCACAAAAAATGATTGATATTTTTTTTGTTGTGCACACTTATAGCAGGTACGGACATCAACACATATTTACTTGGCATTGATAATATATGTCTGCTTATAGAGAGAGACCTTAGAATAAAATGGGAACTTACAAACTTACAAAAAAGAATTATTAGATAAAACATGTATTTCACTTGTAAATGAACAAAAAAAAACATTGTTTAATTCGTTTCATGTAAACGTGAACTCTTGCTTTTATCAGGCAGAGAATCAACACAATATTTTAATCAAATGTTCATAAACATTTATTTCAAGGCCTATAATACCATAGGCGGATCCAAGGGGGGGGGGGGGGGGGTTCTGGGGGGCCTTTCGTGGGAAAAATTTGGTTGATTATTTAGGGAAAAATTGAAGTATGACTGGAGCGCCCCCCCCTTTAGGTCAGTCAGCGCCCCCCTTAGGAACAGTTCTGGATCCGCCACTGAATACTTCGGGGGTTATCGGGCTGCTCGTTCTGAATGTTTCATATTACGTTGTATATATAAAAAGACGATATTTTAAGTTTTATATCCTGGGGAGGATCTAGGATTTTTAAAAGGGGCGTTATTGCTGAAAACTGCTTATCTATATTAAAAAAATATATATTTTCCAATCAAGATTTGGCGTACGTCCTCTACACCCACACCCCTTCATGCGGCACTGACTGCTAAATTTTACATTCACCAGTATATGGGTCTCAATAAATATATAATAATTCTAAATTATGCATAGAAATGATTGTATATATAATAATCGACACAAACTCAATCTGTAAAATGATATACTTCCAAAATTTCCATTAATCATTAATAAAAATAAAAAACGGTAATCGGCCAATGAAAAGGGTCACAAAATTCCGCTAAAATGAACATAACTTATATTCAATGATCCGCCATTGACAAAGGGAAGAGCAGACGAGAGTCACATATTTCACCACGCGTGAATTGTTTTATGTCCTTCTAATTAACATTACAGTCCATTTATGTAGAATTTACGGCCTCATTTTCTCACCGTAGGATAATAATTGTCATTGAGAAGTGTCAACTAATCTAAAAGACGTCTAAATCACAATATTTAACCAGCAAGGTGTTTCAAAATCATTGTTGCTTGACCAGCTGCAGGAAAGAAACCAGTGGTTGTCCGTAAGCTTACACGGAGTAGGAATTTAGACAATTGTATTAAGAAAGTTTTAGTAAAAGCCTGAAATCCGCATCCAACATTTGCTAGTTCCGCGTCATTGCCGAGTAGTGAGTCAGGGTCCCAAGTTACTATTTTGTACGAGTCTATTTCGAAAATTTGATATCTATGATAACTTTTATGTCAATTAATGTGCATGCGACATTAAACAAGACTGGAAGCTACATTTTGCACTAATATAGCATGAAATGCTGCCTGTATATTACTATGTAAATAGGGCTGGAGTGGAATTATAAATATGAGAAAAGTAGTGCCCCGAAAGTACCATATAAGCCTCAGCGTGGACTAATAAGCCCTTGAACCATATTCTTTCAACCAGAATGAGTGTACACGAGTACATATGTTACTTTATTCCAACACATTTGCGCACAGAATTATAAAACAAAACCTTCTAACATGTACTTTTACACTAAAATGAATATGATTTACAGCTTATTAAAATTTGCATAGTTATCTATTTATAATTCAAAACAAGTGTAGTGTTAACATTCGTACCAGAATATGACAACCAAAAATTTAAGAGTATTGTGAAAAATGAAATGAGGATACACATGCATTGTGTTTATGATCAGACTTTCTGATTGGCTTTAAAAACATATAACATTTTAAATATATAAGAGACTGTCCTGTTTGTGTATTTTGTATTTATAAGTATTTTTTAGTCATGCAAGTATCTCGAAATTTAGTTTTTAGATAGAAATTGTAAATAAGAAAAAAGAAAGCAATTACGTTTGGCAAAAAGGGCGTTTTTTTTTCCACGAAAGGCTATTGACGTGACGTCCCATTAAAGCAAAGTTGTCAAGGAGATAGAAGTTTACAAAATGTTTTTTGCTGATACATTCATATTCTTATCAAAAATTATCAGTACTCTTTTACCCCCTTTTTAAGAAAAATGCCTTCATGAAATAATTATCAACGAATAAGAAAGGCCTAAAGTAATTCTAATATGGTTTTAAAACAAACCACAGTTTGCATATACAGTACTGGTGACTGCTGATCTCAGCAGTTTTTAGAACCAGGACTTGTCTTAATTGTCATAGGAATCGTCATTAGTTTAGAATACCAACTTATCTCTGTCCTAATTGCGTTTATCAAACATGTACTAGGTCAGATAATCCTAGACAAGCTTTGATGTGCCTGCCATGTCGTAAGATAGTTCGCAGAGGCATCCTTTATAATGTCCTAAGATATTGATTTGGAACTTTTCGATAAGCAGGCTCCTGAAATATCTGATTGAAAAAAAAACATATTAAAAAGAAAAAGAATGAGGACAGTACATTAAATAACACAAATCAATTTTAAGTTAGATACGAAAAAAGAAGATGTGGTAAAATTGTCAATGAGACAACTCTCCACTAGAGCCTAAATGACATAGAAATTAACAACTGTCTGAACTAATGACACAGAAAAGGAGAAAGACACATGATTAACAATTGTTTACCAGATTTCCCATTACAAATCCCAGTTACTGATAAAAAACACAAATTGTCTGTACTTAGTATATCGTTGTATCATGTAAACTACGATTTACAAGGTATCTAGCCTACTTCGACATGCAACCAATGAACAGGAATGAAATAAGACATATTTTAACATATCCTCACGTTCGACGAAATGTATCAGGTTTTAAACGACTGTGTAAATATAGAAAATCATTAAGTTCTACTTTACATTTTTGTACAAAGGTTAAATGAAAATTTGGGTTCAACATTCCAAAGCCATGGAGCTCATTACGTTGATGTTTTGTCCAACATATGATCCATCAAGCACATTCGAGACGAATAGTATCTAGTACATGTAATTCGAAGCACTTTGTAAAGTTTATTTTAGTGTATGTTATTATTAAGTGTTTATGTCTAAATCGTATTTTAAATATTCATTGTGCGTTATATTTATATTAAACAACTTCCCTATCAAAGATGTGTTTATCAGCCTGGTCTATATACACAGGAGGGTTTACGCGAAGCAGGAAAACTACATGTATGTATGTAGATAACAATTCGAGTTAAAATAGAATTGGACTTTCAAGCTTTTGGATACTCTAATAATGATCCAGCGTAATATCAAATCGATATGCACTTTGTATGTAGTACAAAAAAGAACACAAAAATCAACTTTTGTAAGTGCAAACCATTCAATTTCAAATGTAAAAACAGCATAACATACTAAAACCACAATAAAAAAAAACTAGATACTAGTAAACTTATTTAACACAACAGAAGGCAGTCTGTTAATTGCTTTTATTCTGGTGTTTTCGTTTTAAAATATTTAAAACAGCTTTAATTAGCATCGTTGAATAATATTTTTTTTTCAAATATCATCTTATATATTTATATATATACATATAGTATACAAGACAATTTCCTGTATGTACATACTAAAAAAATGGAATAAGAATAAATAAACAAGAGGTACACATTTGTTACACATCAGGATACAGTGCATTTCAAATGTTTAACTATGCTTATGCCCATGAAAAGTGCAAAACGAATTGACTACCTTCTACATATGCTGTTAGTATAAAAATTTAAGTAGGAAAATTTAAAAGTTCAATTCATGTACCGCTTGGAAAACAAAAAAATGTCAACATTGACAACCATTAGGTAATGAAAGTTTTGAAATAAAAGCATGTTAAGTAGGCCCTACTTTCCATTTTATACACATGTTATAAAGCGATGTTTAGAGCAAAAGCTGAGTAATAAAAGGCTGTGAGTCAAATATCCCCAAAACGAGGTTTTTCAACGAAGAGAGAGAGAAACAACTACAACACGACATTACGCAAAATACACCTATAGTTTGACTGTTTGAACTCCGTTTTTTAATTCAATAAGTCAAATATGAAATAAAAAGGAATCATAATGAGTGTATATCAACCGTGAAACGCGATTCTAAATATCTTTCTGCTGCATCTGTTATTATCAACTGATTACGCGATCGTGTTTAAATTTATGTCCTTCTGTCGTTCACTAATAAAGATGTGAAAACACATTTATAACGATTGGACACTTCATTTAATTGAATCTTTTTGTTTTCTTTTTTTACAAAATTAATTTAGGAGAAATACGGTCAGTAAGAACGCAGGCAGATCTGATTTATAGGGTTTTAGGTTATCTTAATTCGCGCTTGTTATTAACAGAATGAATTATTGCTTTGTGTAATTTAAACTCAGTTGACAAAAAGCCACAAATTTGTATGTTAAAAACCAAAGTTGTCTCCCCTTCTGAGCGTATCAAGTATTTTAATATCCGGAACCGGTTCGGAATTTGCATGTGGTGATTCCGATCACCAATCACGATAGCTTAAAATGCATGATACCATAACGTTATATATAGCTTATCTAAAATGTTTCTAGATCTCACTAGTAGTGTAAAAATAGTGAGGAAGGCCGAATTGCTGTCTGTTAATTACATGCTGTCATGTAAAGATTGAATCAAGCAGTCCTAACATCTATAACTTTCAAAGGTTAATGTTTAGAAATTATTACATAACAAACTGTATAGGGGGACTTTTGTATAGTCAGGCGATCATGACACACTGCATTACAGCTTTGTTATGGATACAATATATTCCTTAATGCATGTACCACTTAAAAAATTGTCTTCTGAAGGTCAACGAAGAAAAAAGTAGTAATCATACACAATTATTTCATGTATACGTCTCGGTTTCATTTTCATCACGATTCTTTGATTGCTTTAGCCTTATTCAGCCACTGAATCAATATGAGTGACACATACATAACCTTGAAGTGAAACGAAGAAAAAAAGGATAGATAGGATAGAAAAACGTGTTAATAGCAGCAATTACCAAGAAGTGTTGTAACATAGTAAATGAATCAGCCGTTTTTGTTGTTACTCATCTCGATTTTGTTCCTGTTCTAAATATGCAAAGAATTTGTTAATTTTTCGATTCACTGACCCGGATTGCCCTGTATATTCTGTTTTTATGCTAATGGTATTTTGAATTTATCCAGTATAGTGGTATTTCGGATAAAAAGTGCAAATTTGTCAACTCTAATATGCGGTTGTGCTTAGTAAAATTTTGATCTGTTAAACAGTATTCCAATATTTTATTGTTTAAGTTAAAAAAAATAACTTATGTAAAATGTGCAGGAATTAGAACATACAAATTTAACAAATGAACACACACTTACACCAAGATAGAAGTGTTCCTGTGTACCAAACCAGTCTATTGCACGTTCATTTTAATTCTATCAATGTTCAATTTGGAAAATTAACATAATTAATCACATGCTGCTTGGGTTGATATTTCTAGAGTACCAGGATAGAGATCGATAGTTTATTGATATTTGTAAGAGTACCGGGATAGTAGTTCGATAGTTTAAGGAAAATTTACCAGAACTATTCAATGATTTTACAATGTTTGTAGTAGAGTCTCTTTGGACCAGTTAGATAGAAGTTGAGGACATCCTTATTGACACCCAATGACTATACTATGGTTTAGGTTTAAAAAATATGACAGTTTTATGCAATATGAGACTAGTATTAACAATGTGCATCAATCATTTATTCATTAAAAATTATATGTTAAGCTATTGCGTAACCTTGTTTTGTACTGATTCCGATTTTATCAATACCTGCTTCCATCTGTTGTTAAGATTTTAATTAATGATAAATTATTAATTTTGATTAATTGCAACACCTTCAACAGGTATCGGACAACTTTAAGAAATATAAATGTATTTTTTTGACATTAGGTAGCTTTAAAAATCTTGATAAATGAATTATACTTGTGACAAATTTCATCCATTGCATTGTTAAGATCAGAGACTGTCAGACAAGGTTCTGAGATAAAAGTTTTATTTTTTACCAAATATCTTAATCGCATTGTGGACTTTGCATAATCACTGAGATGCTTGATGAAATGAAAGAACAATGTAAAGCAGAAAATCCTAATTTTTCCGGAATTGTCTGCCGTAATTTGTCAAAAAAAGAAAAACAAAAATGATATATTACCAATCAAATCAATGTCAAATTGCCGCACAATAAGATCTCGTCTGTCATTATTATGAAGTTAACTTTGAAGTGACCATAAATGAATGCGAATTTTTTAGGCGTAGTTACAGACTCGCTGACGATTTTTTTATAAGTCAGTTGTACTTTTTAGTAAAACACTAGAATATTTATTAGTATATTTTGATTGATTGGTCCTTAATTGAAGAAGTCATTATGTTGTTAACCTAAATTTGTAAATGTCTATATTATTTGACTGTTGTTTATAATTTGTTCTAATTAGTATTCAATTTTTATTAATAATTATTTGATGAGCAAGGTCAGCTATAAATGTGAATGAAGAAATATTATGAGGGAACTATTTCGGAATTATTTACAAAAGTTGAGCTACGCATTTTTCTAAATCAAATTCAGGAATATCCAAGTTTGTCTATATAACTGCATAATATCAATGTTTTCAGGAAAATTGTCGGTGGTGGAATCTGAACAGTGGAACACTTATTCACAAAAGGTGGACAGTAGAACGATATTTTATAGCTGTATATAGAAGGGCATTTTTATACCATATATTCGTTTGTTTGCTTTGAAAATTTATCACTTTAGTTGAAAATTTATGTTTAGTGGGTTTCTTTTGCCAAAATATTATGTTTCCTTTTCCTTTGTCGGTTTTTGATAGGGTTCTAGTTGCCATCAAAATGAATTGAGACGAAGTTCTTACGAAAGTTGTCAATATTATATATAACAATAAATTTCTTCTCTTTTATTCTTCTTCCTTTTGACTATGGCGTTGTATGTCGCTTGGAATATTTTGAATTTTGATCTTATTTTTATGACTCTAATATTTCAACTATCATTAGTCATAAATAATTCCATCCCCTATTAATAGATATATACAAGCGATCTATTCATTCATTACAAACGGGAATATGTTCACCTGTTCATGAGAATATTGCATTAAAAAATAATCATCTGATTTTGATTAAAAAAACGCTTTCATTGGTTCAATATGTTCTTTGTTTTTAAGACAATTATACACATGAATTCTGATACATCTGTAAAGATTATGTCTGATTCAGTAAAGACTGCGATGGTCGATTTCGATAGCCACTAAGTGAACCATAAACATACCTATGGTAATTAGAATAAAATGCCTCGATACTTATATCTAAGTGGCCATGGTCAGTATACATCTTAAAGATCAAGTGACCATGGTATACATCTTAAAGATAACTTGCTGTGTTTATCACTTTCAATGTAAAAATGTTCAGTCTTTAACGTATTTACAGGTATGGAAAATAGGTAAACAGTATTTCGCTGTCAACGTGCGTCCTGAAAATGCCTTTTTATAAACATTTGAACTAAATTGAGGATAATACTCCCTATTGAATAGATGAAATAAAAAAAAATTTCGATGCACGTTGGAGGAAATATCACATGCTTTTTCAAATTATCAAGAGCCGAAAATGGAAATTAGAAAGCATTCTATATATACACTCCGCCATAAGTTAAGCACCACCCATATTTTTATCAATAAGAAATTTTCAAATCCAAAAATTCAATATTTTTGAATAAGAGTTAATCGTGTTGACATTGGTTAAATAAAATGTAAATATTGTGCAGTATAAAAAAAAAATAAAAGTTAGGGTTTTTTATGCTTTCTGCTGTGTGAAGGGACCTTTCAATTTTACGTTAAAACAACAAGTTAAAATCCCTATAAAATGTTTTAATTTGTTGATCATTTTCATTAATTTCAAATAATGATACAGTTTTGAACTTTTTGGAAAACAATCAAGTATACATTTACTGTCAATTAAGGTTCATAAAGTCAATATCATGTATAGCTTCCGCGCTTCCGGTAGAGATTCAATACACGTCTCCTCATTCCTTGCACAAGTCGTCGTAGCCTATACTGTGGAAATCTTTGCCATTCCTGTACCAAAGCGACCCTCAATTCTGGTATTGTTGCACATTTTGGTTGTCTCTGGTTAAGTTTACGACCGATAAAGTCCCATACATGTTCAATTGGGTTCATGTCAGGTGACATTGCCGGCCAAGGTAAAGTGTCTATTGATTCCGACGTCAGGTATGCGTTGACAATTCGTGCGCGATGAGGTCTCGCATTGTCATCTTAAAAGACCGGTCTATCAGCTAACGCTTGATTGTCAAAATGAGGCGATACAATGGTGTTCAGATGTCATCCCGGTACCTTTGTCCATTCAGGGTACCGTGAAAAACATGCATATCAAGCTTTCAGTCATGGGAAAAACATCCCCATACTGTTACACCGCCGCCACCGAAAGCTGTTGTACCAAGAATGTTATTGTCCCGATATGCGGTGTTTCTTTCCCTCCAAACACGTGTTCTGCCGTCGACGGGCTTCAGCAAGAAACGACTTTCATCGGACCAGTGAATTCTTCTCCAGCTGCGTAAAGTCCATCGGCGATGGTTCCTAGCCCACTGTTGTCTTGCTCTACGGTGTCTTAAAGTTAATTCCGGGCGCTTTATTGGCCTCCGAGCCCTTAGACGGAAACTATGCCACCTACGTATCACAGTCCGCACACTTACTTTACCCCCAATAGGCCAAAGTCTACGAAGCTGATCAGCAGACGAGAAAGGTTTCAATCTTGCTTGCCGGGAAAGATTTCTGTCTTCTCTGGGAGTAGTTTTACGTGGTCTGCCTGCTCTAGGGCGGTCTTCGACTGACCCTGTCTGTCGGTATCTCTGCACGAGCCTGATAATCACAGTGTGGTTAACACCAAAATGGACCGCTATTCTACGGCAACTTAGACCAGTATTTGCCATACCTACAACTTGCCAGCGTTCCGCAATACTCAGTTTTCGTCTTCCCATCTTAAAAGTTTGATATCAATGGCTAATTCAAGTGCGAAATGCACGCGCTAAAATCATTTGTGTTTAGTCAAAAACAGTAACGCGAAAAACACACAAGGCATGTTGTTAAAACTGGTTTTGAACAATCAACATGTAATCGATTGACATTTTACCTGTATCCAAAAGTTACCTATTGTTTACAGGTTTAATATATAGTATTTCTTTTACAAAAAAAATAATTAAGAAAATAATTATTTCGAAATTAAATTGGGTGGTGCTTAACTTATGGCGGAGTGTATACAAGGAAATTAATCCATAAAATTGATGAATTTTCTGAAACTTATATTATTTTTTTATCCATATAAAGTCATTCTTTTTAAATCTAGATTTAAAAAATAACATCAATGCTTCATACATTCTTACATTTAAATGAACTAAAACTGGAAATTTCTGCGTCTCTTTAGTCTTGGATGCTTATAATATCAAGAATTGTTGTGTGGATTAGAGTCAAACATTTCATGACAGACACGCATATCGTTAGGGAGTTACCATTTGATTTTTATGGGGGCTAGGAGCCTAGGATGAAAAATTCGGTCCTGCTTTTTTTTAGTTGTGATCTCTGTCCTGCCTTTTTATTTTTCACTCTATTCGGTCCTGCAGTTTTTTGTTGTTGTTTTTTTTTTTAGGTTATCCTGACTTTTTTTTTACCTAAATTGTCATCCTGACTTTTTTTTACAACTGTCTCATCCTTCCTTTTTTTTACTCAAAACTCCTGTCCTGCCTATTTTTTTCAAATTTCATCCTAGCCCCCCCTAAGAATCAAATGGTAGCTCCCTTAGCTGTACCTTTTATTATTCTTAATTAGGACCGAATAAACAAAATACAGCTGATCTAAAAACAACAAACTACTGGTTGCAAGAAGTTAAATAGTGTGTGTTGAATTTCAAAAATAAATTCTGAAACTTGCTTTAAATTGCGTTGTCCAAATATATTTTAAAGATGGAAAAAAATACGCTTATTTGAATGTGGACCCTATACTATACCAATCTACGCCATAACACTAAATTAAAGTAACATTTACTTAGGTTTCATGTAATATTTTTCATTACATTAATTTTTCATTAACGTTTCGCTATATGGATGATGTCCTTTCATTGAATATGTATAGTTTGGCGACTGTTGATCAAGTTCATTGTCACAACCCATTGATCTTGAAATAAAAGTCATCCCATTTAAAGTTCAGATTGCTCAATGACTTGACTTGCAGCAAAAATACACAACAGTAAAATTAACCTTTACAAAAATATAACGTATTTTCATTTTTTTTTCCTATTGAGAACTTTCCATTTTTAAAAAGCAGCAAAAATCAAAATAACCTGTATATGACTTTATAGTCTCAAAATTAATACGAAATTTTAGTTGTTCGAGTAGCCCTTTCGATAAAACAATAACACAATAGTTGTTGGAGTAGCCATATCGATATAACGTCACGATATCACAATAGTTGTTCGAGTAGCCCTTTCGATGGAACGATACCACAATAGCTGTTCAAGTAGCCCTTTCGATACTACGATACAACACTAATTGTTCGAGTAGCCCTTTCGATAGAACGATATACCACAATAGTTGCTAGAGTAGCCCTTTCCATACATACTACGATAACACAAAAATTGTTCAAGTAGCTCTATCGATACTACGATACCACATAGTTGATCGAGTCTCTCTATTGATACTACGATACCATATTGTTGTTCGAGTAGCTCTATCGATACTGCGACACCAATTAGTTGTTCGAGTAGCTCTATCGATACTACACTGCCACAACAGTTGTTCGAGTAGCCCTATCGATAATGCGATACCCCAATAATTGTTCTAGAAGCCCTATCGATACTACGAAACCCCAATAGTTGTTCAAGTTGTTGTTTGATAAATGCACATTGTATTTCTGGTATATCTGCACCGGAGTTAATTATAATTCTAAATCAAATTTCAATTGATTGATATTGGTTTTGTTTCAACAATATGTTATACTAGCAACTATTAAATTATTAATGGTGACATTGTTTTTACTTAAAGCTAAACATTTATCCACAATGTCAGTGAAATCTCTGAAGTATTGTTTTACTCCGTTTATATGCCGATATTAATTACTTAAAGGTGTAATAGGGCAGTGAAACATTTATTATGTGTTAATGTTAATATTTTATATAGATAAATTAGATGCCACCGTATATGTCAGAACTTCAGGTAGACAGTTTTTCTTCCACAAAACACCTGTGCGTTAAGGTAAACGATTTATAACAACGCTTTTAATGCAATATGGATTCCGGCATAAGTATTTGAAATCAGAAATTTAATTAATAGCCTTTCTACTTTACGTGTTGAAACAAGATTTATATAAATGTGTGTAAGAGATAATTTTATTCACTTCAAAGTTTTATAATACCACATGAAAAATTAAGAAAGATTTTCCCTGTTTTAACTTTTTTTTAAGCAAGGTTCGTTTGTATTGTTTAGCAAGAATTCAAAGTGTTAAAGATATAAAAGGGCCCATCACAAGCTAAATAAGGAGAGTTGCACAAATGGGAGATAACTAAAAATGATGACATGAAAACATCAATTATTACAAATTGTCCGACAAACAGGCAAGTAATATTTACCACATTGCTTCTGTTTTGCGTTGAAAACCTTTCCCTATATAAAATTGCGTACAGTACTGGACAAGGTATGACTGTCTCATGGAATGTTTTAATTGATTACTTGTATTGGTGCATATAGTGGCCACAAATGTAACACGTTTTCGGTTATTTTAAACATAAAAGAAAATGAAAAAGAACTCTAATTTGTGCTTCGAATCGATCCAAAATTAAAATTCATCAATTATTTGCTATTATTTGACCATATATTATGAAGACCACATATAAATGTGATGTAATAATACTATCCAAAGCAAAAAAAATAAAAATGTACTCAACAGGAAAAATTTGGAAAAGTCACCTCAATAAGTCAAAGTATTTCATTCATAGACAAAGAAATATCTCGATGATTTAGGATGTATTTTAAAACACTTACAATACAAATTGTAAATGATTTGGAAGATTGTTAACATACCAAAATGTTTTCTGCAATTTGGAAATGTCTAATAAGAGAAGATAAATTGTTTGACTGGCGTCTCTCACTCGAACAGAAAAACTATGTTACTGTTTCAATTCATCGCATAGTATTTTTTATCTTCTAGCATAACGAAAACTTATTTTTCTAAAATCTAAGTGTTAGCCAAAACGATTTGTTAATCAGTTGAAGTTTAACTATTTATCATATCAAAATTCAAACAGTGAATTCTTGAAGATAAATTGCTATTAGTAATTTCTGTTCTTTTCCAAAGACATCGCAGAAAAATATTTGAGTGCAAAATGCTAGGGCGTACAATTTATACAGAAGAAGAGTGTATAACACTTATGAAAGAAACACAATCAATCATAGGAATTTTAAAGTAGATTAATATATAAATCTGACCAAGAAAAGAAATGTCTTCATTTACTTCCGCTATCACAGTGAAATTTACCGTTTGTTTTAGATTTTTGTGTTTACGTGTATTGGAATCGCTTTAAGCTAACGGACAAAAAGGACAAAAAAAAGGGGGACGACTGAGATACCGAAGCGAAATTCAAACTCATAATAAAAGAGAATTTATTAATACTGTCTTGTATCGAAGTCTTTCGTTCACTTACAGTTTGATAGAACTTTGATAAATAGCAGATGATGTCATAGTCGTGTGTGATTTCCCGCCAAATCTATTCGGAATATTTCACCCGGAGTTTTTCATTGACGCGTTATAGAAACAGGTCATATCACTTCCAACATTATTCATAACGTATGTGGGCATAGACAATCAAAATGGCAATATAGTGGAGATTTTAATATTTTCTTCCTCCACTTTATTTATTTATATCAGCCGGGAAAAAAACACAGTAGACATTGCATACGCAATTCATTGAAGTGACTATTATTGCACTTGTTTTTATAATATGTGATACGACAATATTAAAAAGGAAAGGAAACCAAAATAAACCACAAATTAAAACAGTGAGGGATTTTGACATATTTTTTGAAGAAAGTGAACATTAATGATATTTTCTAGATGCTATAGAAAATTTTGCTATCTTTTAATCCACAGTACATTACATTTGAATAATTCATCTCTCCCTTGGCCTTAGTGGTTTGAATTTTTTTAATAACTCATGTTTCAAATATTTTTGCATAATACTTTTAATGTTTATAACCCAAACCTTTGATCTATAGAATTTAGTTCAAAAATAAAGAAATAAAAAGCCATAAATATGGTATGGACTTCCTCCCTCATAGAGATGACGTTTACACATACAGTTTTTTTAATATGTGATAATTAGCTAAACACAATTTATGTTAATGAGATGAAAATTAAAGATATCATAAGTATCAAGCATTTCAACTCCCATTAGCGATCAACATAAAGCTTAAAGAAGTTATAAATGTTCCTCCGTATCTGACATACTCCGTACCCTTTGTATCAACGACAATCTGTTTTATGGGCCTTAACTTGAGATTCACTTTAGTTTCTTCAATTAGGAATACATAAAATTGAAATATAGCCGTATGTTATCTGATAAATGGCCGCCACTTCATAAGATTGATGTCATGTTGGAAGACGGAATAAATTAAGACAAATCAGAGAATATGCATTCACATTTTTATTTAAGTAAATCTTGAAGTCATTAAATTACTTTTTTTCTAGATTACTTGGCTATGTATAAATAGCAGTAATGGTTAAGTAGACGTAATCACATCTAAAGGCGTAAGAATGATTAGTGATTAGGCGATTTTTCTCATCACTTAAAAAATTAGTACATAGATTGATGGCCGTCAAGATATTTGTGATAAAACTTTCAAAAAATTGTCACTATAGAAAGAAACAAGTCCCTTTATTAGGACGATACATTTTTTTATTTTGAATTACATATATACGACTAAAATGGTTTCAATGGAACGAACTGTACGCAAACAAGGGTTAATACTTGTTTTGTTCTATCGAATATGGAATAATTTTCCGTTATAAGAGTACTATAGAATTTAGTTTAAGGTATATGCTCTTTTTCATCAACATAATTACAAGTTTATACTATGTGAAAACAATCGCTAATGGCTCTGATATGTTTGCACTGAGAAACGAATGAACTTCACAAGTCTTAATTTTCTGTTTTTGATTGATTGATTGATTGATTGATTGATTGATTGATTGATTGATTGGTGTTAACTTTCCGTCACATCAGCATAAACCGGTTACGACATCGCTGCAAAATGTGTGAAAAGGTTATATAATAAGATACATGTTTTTTTTATTCAAAATGTCACATATCATACACAAAGGTTACATATACTTTTAATACCTTTCAATTATAGAATACTAACATTTATTTGACAAACGAAGGTTGAATATTAATGACGTTTTGATCATTTATGATGAAATATGATACAAACTTATATTAAATTTAGATTTTACGAGACAAATGGAACTTATCAACAGGCGGACCTAATTTGCATAAATGTTAACAGGTTGATGAACTAACAAATGATGTTCTTTAACATTCGATAATATATTAATGATGTCTTATTGTAATACACGTTCAAAGTGTTGTAATTGTTCAAATGTGCAAATGATTACATTCAATTGTTTCCCATTTCAATCCATGAATATATAATCTCCGTTTTACAAGAACTCTTCAAGGATTTATTGTTTAACGTTTTGAGTTTTAATCATCGCTGATTACTACAGCTGTTTCACAAAGAATGTTTTATAGCAGCTTTCTAAAGCCGTGTTTTTCTTCAATGTACAAAGTGTAACATGCATTTTTTTTTACATTTCTCTTATGATATTTAGAAGTTATTCTAAACAATTATTAGATTTAGTTTTCTGTTGCTTTTTCAAAATTGAAGTTTGAGCAAACTCTGAAATACATAAGGGAGCTAACGCTTTTGCTATACTTAGAAGAATTGTGTTATTACATTGTGGCATAACAATATCCTTTAACATAACATATCTTGTTTTTTGTTATGGGGTAATTGTTGGGGAAGCTTTAGGCTAAAACGCAATAAGAATTTAAAGTTTAAAAAACTTTTAGATCATGTCTATTTCGAATGAAACTGAGCAAAAGATAACGATAACATAGCAGGCACATAATTTGTTTAATGGTGCTTGTATATTTAGGGTTCTCTTCACACTGCTCGTTGATTTTGACAGGGTTTTTAAAATACATCTCATGAAAGTCTGAATTATTTAACCGAAGTTTTGTGAATAGACTTTATTTCGTTAAATTATCCATTAGTATTATGGTCAATGCATATAAACCAACAGATGGATGATTTTCAGGCATATTCCGGAAAAAATATGTATCAACATGGTGAATTTGATATTTACTTTTTACAATACGTGCATTTATGCAGATGGCACATTTTAGGTATAGGTTTCTCCTTCTTTTCTTTTTATTCCCAAATACTTATTATAATTCATAGGTATCTGAAGTATTGACATAACTTAGGGTTAACTATATTAAATTATTATTGAACAACAATCAAACTTTTCTGCAAATTCACAAACACCCGTATCAGGAACGCTCAAACCAAGAAAATTGAAAGCGAAAGTTCTACAGATTGAAGCGCTTTATGACCAAAAGGGACTTAAACAAACCATGTAAGGTCAACTTTGCTTAACGCGTTAACTTAGAACCTTTGTTAAAAATAATACATTATACTCATTATGTTAACTGTTTCATACAATGCTTATGTTGATATAACATGATGATTTGTCAAAGAAGCCAGAAAGATATGCTTGAATGCAGAGCATTTTATTCATATTCGAATGTGTTTTAAAAAGCTGAATTTTGGCTGTTATAAAAAGGCGGTAAATAAGAGAATCAGAATCAGAAGCAAAGAACATAAACCAACTAAATACGCCAATGCAAAAGAGAAAACAGACAAAGAGTAAAGAAATTTTGTGTTTCGGTTACCACATAAGGTTCATTTTCAAGGTACAAGATGTTTTCAAAACAATTTTATTGTTTTATTTGAGTATGTCAGGGTTTAATTGAATACCTACATTTAACTTTACACGGTGCAGGTTAATGATCTTATAAAACAATCATCAATGTTGTCAATAACATGTTAAGTCTTGTATATTGATATGTCTGGATATATTACATATCTGTCTGGTGATTAGTTCGAGGGGGCTGCTTTCGGCATACAAATAAGTGGACGGGATTATGAAAGTGCGTTTGAAAAACGACCAGACCAATATAAGGATAAGTACAAGAGTACATGAGAATCAAAAATGTAACAATGTGATTTATTTAGGCATTCAATTATATGTTCCAAGTAAGAAAGAAAATATACAAGGGTAGTGTATTCAGACAAACAAGTAAATAGAAATGGTGATGGCTCTCAACATACAATACTAGTTGTTTTTTGTATTTCCATTCCCTTACTCATGTTTTTGGTGAAACTGTTTCTGATACAAATATTTTCTGAAAAATTTCGGGAAACACTTTCAGTTATATACACTTTCCTTTCATTATTTGTTATATGAACATTGATGCAGATCACTGTTATTGGCTTAATCATTCAGTTGCCTCCTGTCTTATTGTCAGTTTGTTAATTTCACGTTCTTACAAGGTCAGGCTATTTTTGTTTACCACCCCCCTTTCTGTCGTCCTTTTTTAAGACAAGTAAAACTATAGTATGATTAAGCTAAGTGAAAGTAGATACATGATGAGTAATGACGAGTGAACAAATGATGAAACCATCATAATTCAAGATGGTGTAGTACTTCTAACTTACATCAAAACAGTTGCCTGGTACAACATGCAGCATTTTCAGACTAAAAAAAATAGAGTAGGCGAACGCTAATGGCAGGTAAGTATAACTCATTAAAGACGTCATTCAGCAATGTCTGTCATATCTGCATACTTGTGTAACATAATTAATTATCCAGAAATATAAAACCTTGACCTAGTAATATTACCAAAAAAAGGGGGACTGTCATTTGTGAGTTTTGTCCACTTATATAAAAAGTTGGATAGATATATGTACTTGTACTATCAGTGTTCTTACATTAAAAAGTGATTGAAACTATCAATAAGCAAAGATGTAGACGTTCATTTGCTATTCGTGAGTCCTTTTTTTCAGTAAAAAAGGGGGGGGGGTAATTGTTCTTTTGACCTGTTGAACGTTTTGTACTTTAATACTATAATTAATATATGTTTAAGTGCATCACTGCATTTAAATACAAACAAAATTATAAATCAATTGCTTCAGTGTGTTATAAACTATAAAGAATTTGTAACATATTGAAAATGATAAAATATAAAAATGAAAATACATAACCCAAAACCACAGGGAAAAAAATAAAGCTGCAACGTAAGCTTTTTTTTTTTTAATCTTGAAATTTGTTGTAATAGCAGTTAACTTTTACACAAATAATTTTCCCTTTTTTGTGTTTCTTTTTTACGTATACATTTTTCCACTGTAATTTTGTCTTTATACATTTTGTCTTGTATATTTAAGCCTTCGTTGTTGCTGTTTATCAATAGACGTTAAGCATAAAAAAAATAAACAATGAATCATTAGTTTGGGAATAATACGTACAAGATATACCTATTGTATTATATCAGTATCTAAAAGGGGGATGAATGTTGTCGATACATAACACACTTGTTCAGTATTCCCTTTTCTGCGTTGGAGGTGAACTCTGTTTCAAAATATTTTGTAGATAGAAATCCTGAGGGTATCAAATTTAAAAGGACAAAAGAAATGTTGGGATTTATTTATTATTAAGACATGGAAATGTAAAGTAATTACAGGCTATAGTTAGAGTTAACCACTCCACATAATGGGATGAACTCTCCATATTGCACTGCATTTACAGCTGAATATCTTAATTCATATAGTCTATACAGGGAGTCAGAATTCGATTCTAAAATGATTTCGTACAGCAATCAAACGCATTTGTTGAAATTGAGATTGTTCCGTGATAAATTTTGTATTGTATCATCAATCTAATTTATAAATTACTGTTTGTATCTTACATTTTCTTTACCTTTGCTATGTAACTATTCCAGCTTTCCCTTTATTTTGAAGACAACATAACCTAGTTAGAAGCAACCTTTGTAAGCTTAATAATGTAGCTGATTTTTTTTTTACTGAAATAACATAAAAATGTATAACATGTTTCGCTATTCATCGTGTACATTGCAAGGGTTCCGTATGTATCAAAAAAAGGGGGGACTTTGTATCAATTATCAAAAAGTCTGGATTTTTAATGCAACTTTAAGGACAGAGATATATACACATGCATATTAAAATAGAACTATCATCGTGAAGCTATTTATCAGAATTATCAATCTCTGCACAGAAAATCAAGACATTACTTCACAATTTTTGGCTTTTGTTTTTTTAAAAGGAAATCTCCTACATCCCTTTTCACTCTGTCCTGTATTTTTATTATTTCAGGGTCCAATGAATTGGACAGATTTTTTTTACTTACATATAAATATAAAAATAAAAAATAAAAAAAAGCAGTTTGTTGAATTATATATACGATATTTTATGCAAACAAATGGTAATACTATTTAACATATTTAAAAGAAAAATAACAAGATGATATTTAGTTACAGCAAACCAAATCATAGTCATATATATAAGAATTTAAAAAAAAAAATCTCTTTTTTTTTTATCTATAAGATAAGTTGCTAATTTTTACCTTTATGAAAAAATTCTCATTGAAATGTCATTAAAAAAAAGTTAAACAAAAGCATTTTCTATAGAATAATTCGTACATGGTTATAAAAATTGGTGAACATTTGAAAATGAAAATTTTAACTTATCACATGTTATGAATTTTTCAATAGTCGGGAGGTTTAAAAACATTAAATAAATAAATAAACACGTTATTATTTAAAAGTAAACAAATAAATAATTAATATAAATTTAAATAAATGAATTAATTAATTTAGAAACTCGCATTCTTATAAATTCATTGTGATGATGAAAGCAATTCATAAGTAAATGTTAGCTTTGAGTAAATTTGAAATGTTATTTCAGCAAATCTTTAGGTGTTAAGATAAAATCTATAAAAATCGTTATTCTACTATTAAAACATCAAACATGTAACTTATCTTTTATTTTTGTGTTAATGCAATAATAAGCAGTTATATTTAATGTTATTATGTAGTTTTCACCATCGATTTTACGTCACAGAGAAATTTATCACATAACTTCAAACAAAACTATACATCACAGAACAAAAGGAGTATCGCAGACTCCGACCTCTTTGACAATTTTACAGTCGTTTTGTTAGCTATACTGAACTATCATTTGGCAAAATTGAGCATTAAATATTTTGGAAACATTCTTTGATTTCTCACGGAAATGTTACAATATATCTGATTTGTATAAATCAATCCTTTCAACAATCTGTCTTAGAAAGCCTGTTTCTTTTTTCCACTTTGTTTAGTTTCGTAAGATTTACAGTCCATCTTATATAGGATAAGATAAAAGGATATACAACACATGAACAATTCTAAATTGTTTCTAAATCGTGGGAATTTTGGAAAATAAATGTATATATTTACGACCTGCTAAATATAAGAAAAACGCAACCAGAAAAAAAATAATTTCATGCTATGAATTTTGAGGGTGATACGACCTTTTTAGTTTTGGAATATGAAGAAGAATTATTCATTTCTAATTATTTAAAATTATTTAGTTGCAATAAATTATAGTTTTGATTGCGATGCATTATTTAGTCCACATATTCAAGTTAATAATGCATATTTGATAGTAATTCATTTCTTATTTATTAAATAATGATTTTTTTCTTATTCCATGAATTATAAATTTCTTTACTTGGTTTTTGTATTGAAAAAAATTATAGTGTCTGGAATATGTGTGAAATGTTAAATGAATATTGATTATTACACCAATGACAATCTTTAATCATCGTTCTAAGACGTAAATGGTTTCATTTCAAGTTTTTCTTCCACTGACAGAAATATAAATTGTGACTTTATATTGATTTGTTTGCTATTGTTTTAGGAGATGAGTTATTTGTTTCTACTTCTCTTAACTTGAAACAACAAAAATCAATACAAACAAATCTAAAAGTATCAAAAAATAATTACTTCCGTCTACAAATTTGACCGGCCATTGAATGACCAAATACCGAAAAGTACACAATTGAGCAGACGACTTAAACGTTCGTTTATATTTGGTCCAATCGTTTGGTTATCAACTGTTTTTATATGATATTGTTTATCTTTCTTGTGCTTGTTCAATAATAATCAATAATACATTAACCTACAAATTAAACAACATTTCTTTTTATCTTTGAATAATTTGAAAATCCAATATTAATATCCATTAGCCCACTTTCTGTTCTTTTTATAATTTCACACGGAAAAGGCGAGGGAATAAAATGACGATGCATGTTTTTAAAGAGATGAGATACTAATGCCTTCGACATAATATATGAATGACAAACAATAGTAGCATGTGCAGTCTATACAAACAATGTATTTTGCTTTTAAATTATGAACTTATATTTTGTTTTGTCAATGTGTATTACCAAAGATAACGAGATGAAATACTAATGCTTACGACATATATACAAAGGACAACACGCCTTACATGTGCAGTCTATACAAAGAATGCTTTTAAATTATGAAAGTACTTTGAACATGTTGTTATTCGTATATCCAAACAAAACGAGATGAAATACTTATTCCTCCGACAAATATACGAATGACAAAAACAGACACATGTATAGTCTATACAAATAATTTATTTTGCTCTTAAATAATGGACGTATATGTTATTACGTGTTTTTCAAAAGAAAAACGAGCTGAGATACTTAGGCCTACGACATATATGGAAAGTATGTGCAATCTATACAAATAATTTATTTTGCTTTTAAATTATGTACGTATAATTTCAAAAGACAATTTTTTTAAGGGTTACGTTTCGTAGCATGAACGAAAAAGACCTTATCAATAAACTGTATCTTTTTGTTTTGATTTATTAAATAACGACCTTATGTCAATTTACTTAATTCAATCTTGAGGATATGTTTTAAACTTTACATACAACTTTTGTCATTGTTATGCTCGAGTAGTATTAATTTACTATAATGGAACATTGCTAATCTGCAGATTTGTTTGGTTCATGTTATTGTTTTTCGTGATTCAACTATGAATTTTGTTTGAATTTGTTTACATTTACTAGTGTTTACAATATATTGCAGTAATATTTAAACCTTGGTATTTTCAAATACAAAAATGAGTAAATGTAGTTTTACTGTAGTTGTATTATTTTTAAATTGATTAAAACAAATTAATAATATTACAATGTGTTTTCTTCATTTGAAAATTGATCATACTATAGTAAACAGTTATTACAAATAAAAAAACTTTGTTTTTGTCGGAATAGATACAGCTTCACATAATTAATAACCTTTAATTCAGTACCATTAGTTTTAAAACAAAAAACAAAATAAATAAAAGGCTAAAATAAGACATCAAGAGAATAATAATTCAAGCATCAAATTCTCTTTGAGGTTCATATTTAAAAGTGATCAAGCTAGCGTTGTAATGGACTTTTTTTAACTCCATTGCCTAGAGAGTTCTTTATTCGGGACATAAATCATTTTTGACAAGTAGCTCGTATTATAATATTTAGGTACGACGATTACAAAAGCATTACGCTTTGCACAGCAAGAAACTCCACTATAAATGAGAAGTTGAGTACATACTGGAAAATTCTCACTATCGCCACCTTTTTAAATTCATTAAATTACCGAAAAATCATGTGGAGTAAAGTGTTTTGAATTTTATCAAATTTGAACAGACATGGAGCGACCTTTTTAAAGACACTGACTTACAGATACATGCACAGGAAATCAATGTGATACGGGTAATATTATAAAATATGCGATGTCAAGGTTTTAGTAATAGTTACTTATTCAATCTATATGAAAATACGGCATAATATTTTAAAAAGAAAGCTTACAGTTTCGTCAAAACGTGTTTCGGATTTTAAAAAATGTTAAATATTTTGATTTCTACAAAAACCGCAGGTATAAAGGTACACTTACACTTTCAAATATATTTTATTTACAAAATAAATTTGTGTGTAATTTTACACGGTTATTCATCACACATTTTGTCATTGATAATTTACTTGTGATATTGTACACCATTGTCGGACAGTCCAATGTCAATTTCCTTGTATATTTCTTATTTTCATCCATCAGTGGTCTTAAAGGCTTTAGGTGTCATATACAGTTAAATATTCAATTATGTCCGTATAGGCTGACAAGGCGGAACGGATTTACTACTCCTGATCTCATAAAGATATTGGAAGTATTTTTACTTTTGAAAATGCTTTGAAGCTAATATATTCCTCATGAATTTCGAATTTAGCTTATAAATTTCCTCTAATGACATTCGATTGCATTAATAATACTCAACATTTTTATTATAAATTCTTTTTTATTGGTCATTAGTTGTTACGAGAAAATTTATTATCTTCTGTGCACGTGTCTACATAATAAGAAGCAAAATCAACACTTTATTATAATTTTCTTATACAAAATAAAATCTTTATATTTATTCTATATTTCATTTATTTTAGGACACATACGATTAAACCATAAGGTTTCATTCAAAATATATGTATTTTAAATGTGTTAAAATCTATATCTGTAAAGATATGTTTGATTCGTCACAGACACGAGTATTTTTGTAAACAATCCCCGATGATGTCGGCCATTAACACAACTCGTAATGAGAACAAAACATATTTTGTACGACAATCGAGGTTCCAATAAAACTATTTTATGAAGTTTGTGTTTGTATTATTTCAACAGTTTGTTGAACAGTTCAATAATAAATTATTTATTATCCAACTAAATATTTTCAAAATATAATTGTAGACCTAAGACCAGATTTGAATGGCTAAAGCCAGATTCAACTTACAAATGTAAGAATTTTTGTAATATGAAAGATATTTTTACAAAATCTATATAGAATTTTGTTGTAAACCTTCTGAAATCTTTATGTCTTTTTTGTCTTTTTTTGTCTTTTTTACTTGTTGATACAAAGACTCCAAACATTAATTATTTTGTTTATTTTGAGTTATCATGTGTTTATCTATTTATTAATTATATATAGGAGCAAGTTAAATCTTTGTATAGCAATTGATTTACGAAAAATATTAAATATACTGTACAATAAGTGCAATTTTATTTGGGAATATTTAGGTAAAAACCAATTTTAAAACAAAGTTATATTAAGTTATATTCCCTTATATTTCAATTCAGTTTAACAATAATTTAACTTCTTTCACCCAAAATAAATCGACACTGAATAAAAATGCTAAATTCAGAAATTTACATATTGTTACTTTAGAAATATATACTTTTTAATTGTTTATAAGGTGGAATTTTCAAATCATTGAGAGCTACCTCCTGTCTATTTTTCTTTGCTACTCTATCTGACAGCAAGAGTAGACACAAAACAACTGTTGGATTATAAAAATATATAAGACAAAATAATAAGAACCACCCTTACCTTGAGCATACTGCATCCGTCTCATCCATGGATATATTTGTGGAGATCCTCCATAGCTCTGGTCAGCCGGTCTGGGTGAGTGTGGTGTCTGAGATTGTTGTGGGAGGGGTGATATCGGGGGTGGTTGTTGCGATGGTGGCGATCTATTTCTATCCACATTTGTCAGTTGACCGTTTGGGTAGTACGAACTATTACTATTCGAAGATGTTCTTATGTTGCACGACCGGTCATTTGATGAATGCATGTGATGAACATTCGGTATATTTGGAGTGCCTCCATGGATACTATGGGGTGAGGAACACGGGCTAGAATGCGGCATATGACTCAATCGCTGTGTAGCATAATAGTCCCCACTGTGTTCTTCTGATCGTTCGTCTTTAGCAGAAAATGGGTACCTGGATCCGTGGAAACTGGGGTATATTCCTCCGGAATGTTGAAATGTTCCATTTCTGTGAAAATTTCCTTCGGCACAACTTTCCAATCCAACTGTCTGTCCGTAACATGTAGACAGCGAATTGACGAAGTAGGAACTCATTTGGTATAATAGTGTTTTATTTTCAGATCGTAAAACTGTCTAATGCGGTCAGGGTCGGACGAGGATGAATTATGTCAATTTCTTCGTTTATGGGATGCCTCTTTGACTTAAACTGCAGTCGCCACTGAAATGAAGCCATTTTGATCACGTGAGTTAAAATATCCAATAGTAAATCAATTTTAAATGCAGGTTTATGGATTCACATGTCAACATAAGAGCGATAAATTTTAATCAAGGTTTTCAAAATTTAACGTAACACATTAAATTAATTAATTATAACAAAATTATACTTTACCTGTCCCTGAACAGTTAGACCGTGTCCCTTGTTTTTATAGTTTGCACATCCCGACATTATTTAACAAGTGTACACTATCAGTCTTTACCGTGTAAATAAAACTTGATCTGTCGATCTTTCAACCCACGTGGGCATAAACTTACACAGTGTATGGGTCACTGATTACCACATATTACCCAATGAAAACGATCTTCGAACCTTTTTTTCACAAAACCAACAAAAATCTACCAAAAACTAAATCTTAGAGTATATTAATGTGTGCATAATCTGCGCTCTTTTAATATTTTTAGCTTACGAATTTACGTCGGAGGAAAAGTCATTTAGAGCTAACATTAACCCACTTATAAAAAGACACATTTCCAACTAGTTTACTCGTGTAAAATGTATTTATGATGCCGATGATAAATTATTGCGAGTCAACTAACTGATGTATGATAACAGAAGCTGTTTCTTGGACGACTCGGCTAAGTATGTATATTCATGGTTAATGCGATTTTGACGACCATATTATAATATTTTGATGTTCTCAAGATATGCCCATTCATACCTTTTCACAACTTACACTGAAAATCTTAAGTATACAATAATCTTTTTAAACAGAAAAGTTGTTTCGGTCAGTTGCCTCTAAAATGAGAGAAATAAATCAACTCTTAAGTAGAGAAATGTATGTATTCACTTGAAAGAAATTACCGCTACATTGATTTACATACACAAGAAAAAGGCATGTCTAGTTATATATCTAGTTGTATAGTCAAAAAGAATGTTTTTGTCATCTTTGATAAAGGTGTGTAGAAAAAAAGCGACAAAATTTATGTTTTCTCTATATATGTCGTCATTCGACACCTATATCTGTAAATTGAGTTTAAATAGTTTAGATTTGTTTTTAAATATTTTCTATTTTTCTATTTCCTAATAATGATACAAATGAAATAAAAAACGTATAACTTTCATTCATTATACATAATAAATTATCCCAACACATTGCCCTAAAATGCTTTTGTAAAATTCTTTTTTATATCCTGTTTAAAATCAGATATTGAAACAATGCAGCGTATTTTAAAAATTCTCTTTCTTTCAAATCTACGATAGCTTACATCTCCCCAGAATGTTTTCTTTTTAGTTATCTTTGAAAATTTTTTTTATACGTTTATCAAAGTAAAATTTTTATTTATAGCCCATTGTTTGCGTTTGTCATTTTTATATTTTTATCAAATGATTGCAAAATGTGTTTGAACAAATCAGACTTTATAACATTTATAATCCATCGATCTGGAACAATTTACTCGGCCAAACGATTTTCAATGGATAACACATTTGAAAAGGTCTTAGTATATACATTACGACGTTTTTAAGATCCATTAAACATTCATCATTTTCCAATCTCTGTTAATATACAAAGTTCTTTTAAATTCCGCCTTCTGTACAAATTTAACTTGTAAGTTGAAAATAATTTGTGATTTTGATAACCACGACATGATCATAAGAATATTTTGTCACTTATTTTCTTTTTAAATTTTCCGTCATTACTTTTAAGTTTTTGGTCATTCTTTGTAGCTTCTACATATTGCATTAATCTTGCAACAATAAATATCTTAAGACATCATTTTATATTATTTTATTTTAGGTTTGATGCTAAGAAAGTTTTATGTATTTTGAATATTGACTCCTGGTATGGAGCACACCAGCCGTGACCTGCTAGCAATTCTACAAAACACGTCTACTAAAGCACGGATTCTTGTTTATATTAGCAAGTCATTTGCATTAACGTTTTCGTTTTTGGCATTCTTAATCTCTGACACAAAAAGTCCTTTCCTTTTTGAATTAAATTATCTAATATACCATTAGAGGAATAAATATACAAAAATGAAAAAAATTAGGAATAACAGACAACTGAACACAATACGGTATGGGTTTTGCTCATTGTTGAAAGAGAGCCCTACGATGTCTAATAGTTACTTTAATCTGCGTCATTTGGGCTTTGGTGGATAGTTGTCTCATTGGATACCATATTGCATCTTCTTATTTCTATAAAAATACACACAAACACAAGTGAAATGTCTCTTTCACACTTTCTACCTCCTCTACATCTCCAATATGCCACGACAGTTATCAGGATTTTGTCAGACATATAATAATCACTGTAATATCAAACTATATAAATTCTATATCGTCACCTAATTGTGTTGTCTTCTTCAAATACAGTGCTTAGGAGATCAAACAAATCAAAAGCAACAATCATTACGTAGTTTGCAATAATCATTACGTAGTTTGCTTAAATTTTCAAAGGAATGTAGCTTTCCTAGGACGCATTCCCATAGTTTATATTTAGGTCTTAAGATCTACCATGGAAAAAGTTAGATTTAATATTGCATAGAATCTTTGTCAAAAAGAAACAAATAAAACGAATTTAAAAATAACAATCAACATAAAAATTAAAACCATTCATTAAAAACTATGCTAGATTTCAGCTTCTTTTATAATAGAGATTCGAAAGATATTAAAGGGACATTTAAACTCAATCAAAAACTAAAAATGCAATTGCAAAAAACAAAAACAAAAAAATGACTTACAACAATACACAAAAGGCAACACAGATAACCAAAGCCTGAGCAACATAATCCAACGACAATCAACATGCCTAACTTTAAGACTGAATGAAAAAACAACGATGATGTTGACGGTTAAACCGGTGGAGTAGGATCTGCCTACCCTTGTTGTTAATAAAAAGAAACGTTTTGACAAATATTATTTTTGTTATTTTCACAAGCAATTGGCTGTATTTCTGTATACTCTAACAAACCACAAAACACAAGATTTCTTGTAAGTAAAATATCTCACGGATATACTCTATCTTTTTGTTTATTTCTTGATCTTATTTGGAACTCTATGCTGTTGGCACAATGTCATGTAATATTCACATTTCAAGAGAGTCATCCTCAACATGCATGTAACGTTTGCCACTGGACGTTAAATCAATCAATCACTCACAGAGGATGAGTGCAGTGAAACGTCCACGAATTCTTAAATTCTGACCCTGAAACAAGCCATGTCTAAATTAATTAACTGATTATCAAACAAGCTATGGTAATGCAGCTAGACAAACCAACTCAAACTATGGTAATGCAGCTAGACAACCAACTCAAGCTATGGTAATGCTGCTAGACAAACCAACTCAAGCTATGGTAATGCAGCTAGACAAACCAACTCAAGCTATGGTAAAGCAGCTAGACAAACCAACTCAAACTATGGTAATGCAGCTAGACAAACCAACTCAAACTATGGTAATGCAGCTAGACAAACCAACTCAAACTATGGTAATGCAGCTAGACAAACCAACTCAAACTATGGTAATGCAGCTAGACAAACCAACTCAAACTATGGTAATGCAGCTAGACAAACCAACTCAAGCTAAGGTTATGCACATGCATAATCAAACCAAGTCAACTATAAATCAAATTCTATATTCATATCAAACACATCTACAATTTGTGCATTCTGATCACAATGTTAGGATACATATCTCAGTAGAACAAAATTCGATTGTTTTATATATCGATTGTTCGATCAATCAACAGGAGATTGAACTTTTAATTTTGAATTTATTCGCTTTGTATCAACATTTAATATTGTACTATACTTTACTATATCCTCTCATTGCAGTTACCATTATGTAATGACTTCAAAGTCCCTACTGTATAACAACCTTTTAATCTTTCCAAGACAATTGCAGTTAGTACAAATGATGTTTATTTTTCTGCATGATATGCTATTTGTTCCAATGACACCGATGTTAATAAAACTGTGTTTATCAACAATGAAAATCTGTTCGAATCAATAGATAGTTTGTTTAATGCACTGTTTTATGGTCACACTTTCGTAAACCTTACTCTCCCTGGGGTTCATTTATTAATTGCTCAATTGCAATAGATTTATTTATATAATGCATTAGAAAACACTACATTTGTATTGATATTAATATTGTTTTTCAAACTCCGAGGAATCATGTATCAACTAAAGCTGGGATCATTATCTGAGGACTGCTCGATTATTACAATAATATGTTTTCAATTGCTGATGGGAATATATCAATTGTATATTTAATTTTTTACTCATTTAAAATACATATGTTACCGAAGATTTGATATGCGTCAACAAATCTTTATTATGTACGTTACAAAACAATGGGGAAAAGATACGGAACTAATTACACGCAGAAAGGGGAGTTGTAACATTTCGGAAACCAGTATGTAATACTAGTCACAAAAAAAAACTAACATAGGATGGGTCAATAAACCAGGAATAATGTATATATAAATAACTACAGCTCACTTACTTCGATCATATATGGTAGAGAAAACAGGAGCTCCAGAAAGATAAACAGACAAATATGGATACATGTATATTTGGGTTTTGTTACGAACAACAATGTTAAATGTGAACAGACAACTCCATTCAATCTCTATCCAGCATGAAGAATATCTTTGAAAAAAATATACCATATATACTAAAAACAATAGCCCTTTAATAACAACTTTTACTTGTTTATCATAAAAATGAACAACAAATAAAAAACATTAAACAAAACATTGACACAAAGAAACAACGAGAAAAAAATTTGTTGTCAAAATTAAATTGTGATGCAAAGCTAAGCAATGAATGACATCAAATTTAAAATTAGCTCGTCAGTGTATTACTGGATGTCCATTTAACAAGTAACAGTGTCTAAACCACAGTTATAATTGAAAACCAACGACATGTATCGTTATAGAAGCTCAGTTTACACTTAGATATCACAATAAGCATAAACTAGCAATTTTCTGGCCGATAAATTAGTCCCCTAGACAATGTGAATAGCCCATAACGAGAGCGATTTTATGTTCATCGCTTTGGCTTTACGGGTTTTCAAGTAGATATAAATATTAGCGATGTCGGAAGAAACATTTTCACAAAATTTATTGTCTCTAAATCTTTCTCGACGTATTCAGACTCTGAAGTCAATTATCTTTTTACGGTGAAGCAGAAAAGACGAGAGGAATTTTAATATTTCTCGTGTGTTAAAGCAATTTGACGCATTTTAACTGTTCATGGATTTTAACAAAAAAGAGGTGTGATCGGATGTTGTTAAAACTTAGACAATACTTTTTGACACGGATTTGTTACAATAAATATCAAAATAATTTATGTTAGGTTTTAAACAAAATACTTTGACAGAAAATTTCACGGATAACTTTCATCAAGAAGAATAGAGGAACACATAAGTATCCGAATCGAATAGCCGTATAATTGTAAATTTATTATTTTTAACAGTTCGTGGAAGTCAAAGGAGAGGAAACAAAACTGTGAAAGAAAATAATTTACTGCATCTCAAAGTTGTCAGGATGACATCATTTAAAAATACCAGCATATTCTAATGTGATCAGATAAAAATTGGGTTCTTAATTGTACAAGGCACCTTGCATTTTTTGTTTTGCGTGAATTATTCAAAATAACTTTACCAACTATGTAAATTAAAAGTTGTGTTTGAGATCTTATCCTGCAAGAACTCGAAGAAAATAATTAACAAAAAACAAATATTCATTTCATTTGGATGAAATGACAAGAAGTTTTCAAGTCTAACGAATTAAAACCATAAACTAATTTCTGGTGCGAACACTTATTTCACTTTCATAAGGTTAAAAGTGATTTTTCATTTCTACACAAATTGGACAAACTTATTTGCTTCCCGAAGCGAAAAATTTAATCATAGGAGACGAGAAACGAACTCAAACCATGGAACCTTCCCAGCAATGGAATGCAAATGATAAATGTGTTTCTTAAGAAACGCCGATAGAACTTTGAAACATGTCGGATTGTTCTTGAAAAATGGTTGTTAATAATACCTTTTTCTTTATTATTTCTCGTCCTAAAACCCATGTATCTTCCTTTTAGGAAAATAATTACAATCTCACGAGACTTGACCTCACGTCTGCAACCAGTAATGGCGGTTACTGGACAATAGCTGCTAAAGTATTGACCGAAATTACTACACTCTCAGAAAAAGACATTTATTTTTTTCTGACTCACAAAGCTTTATTTGATTCACTAGAGCGTTCGTATTGGAATGATTAAACGTCGAGGGAAATATATTTGAAATCTATTTCACTTGCTCAAGAATTCGGCATACAAATGCATTTCAAATTCATCAAACGAAAACGAATTCGTACTTTGTTTTAAAAAGGCATGGGAAAGTTCCAACACAATCGCTAAGGAAATGAAATGTCGAATTTTCAGAAATCCAATCACCATTCTAATATCAAGTTTTAAGATTCAACTCGTTTATTTCAAAAAGTTTAATGGTTAAAATTTTCTCCACGGACGACCCATGACGCAGTTGTTATTAAAATCGTCTGTATGTCTATTAATCTAAAAGGTGAAGAAAAAAAAAAGAGAAACAAAACGATGAAAAACAAAAAGTACTTTTGTTTTGTCAATATATCATTCAAATAAAAAAGCAGAGAAATTTTAAATAATTGATGTCATGTAACATTGTTATGATTAATATCATTAAATTATGCAGTGGAACTAGTTCACTATCTCTTAAAGTTATTAATCAATGGGTTAAAATAATGAAACCATTTTGTACGTTTACAACTCTTATTTTTATGGGGGATATACATGTAAGGAAATATTCACCACGAAAACTTATAGCAAAAAGAAACCCTAACACTTGATAATCATCTGCACGTATAATATAAATGAATGTATGAAATAATTTATAATTTAAAAAACAACAAAATGTTAATAATTAAAATAAGCAACAAAACATAACTGTTTTTCTTGAAATTATAAATTTAAAAATATTAATCATTGCAAACGAAGCCTAAGATAAAAAGTTTAATATTTAGACGGTTTCTTATAATAATATTCCATATTTATATTATTCATACTTTTCTTGCTTTGAACAATTTTGCGTTCTTAAGACATATTCACAGCAAGTCATTCTATGAGTGGAAAGCATAGATGACCAGTCTCTCCATTTCGCAAAGGATAATAAAGAATAATAAAGAGTCACTTTTTAAGTCGATGATATCTATTTAATGCAATTCTTTAGAATAATCTTCCAATAAAACAGTTGTTCCTATTTTTTTTGAAAAAATAAATTCAAATAAAATGAAATTTGAAGTGCACTCCTCCCCTTGAAAAAATGAGAACACGAATATGAATGGTATATAGGTATAGGAATACTTTTTCTGTATCAAGAACTGTATTTTGAGGGATGAAAATGTATGAGTTTTGGATTAAATAATTTGTAGTTTTTGATAAGATAAAAACATAGAATTTAAAGACAAATTAGGATTTTGAAAATTAAAAACAGGCAAATTTTGCTCTCATTGTTTTAAGGTAAACGAAAATGCAAGTATACAAACTTGTATTTGTATTTTGAGAATATGTATTAAAACTGTTCTTTTGAAAAAATAGAAATTTCAAGCGCCCAGGAAAAATAAAATTTGATAACTGGCAACATATTAAAACTGATTATAGAGTATGGTTATCAAAAATTACGAATGAAATGTTTGTAAGAAAATTCACAGAAAAATAATGTAAACTAAATGAATCTAGAGGAATATTTTATAACTGGCATCCAATGATTATATTTTATAGAACAAATACATTTCAAATGAAACAATATTCAATGCATTGCTAAAAATAGACGTATTTTATCAGAACTAAAAACTGATAAAATGTTATAAATTTGAGTATTACGATTAGACGGTTAATTCTATTGTTTATGTCTATTGCTTTTGTGAAATCTAAACTAAATTCAAAATAAGATAATATAACAGCATAAAATTGAAAGGCAGTGTAAAGAAAATATAGACCTGTCCGTCATACGAGTAAAGTATTATACAGATAAATAATGAGATATTCCCGATTATAACCATTAAATAAATATCTTTACAATATCATCTAGTATTGTCCAATTGTTATCACAGAATCGCATTTTATAACCGTAAGATTATATTTTTCCCTATAACAAATTAATCTTAGTTAAAAAACGCAATGTTTACATTTTAGTGAACAAACAAACTTTGTTCTAACTCTAACTCTCTGTTGTCTTCTATTCCAATTTATTTTTTTTCTAATTTATGTAAACATTGATAAATTGCATTACATGCGATACTTACCAAAATGAAAAGCCCTCCGATTTCTAAATCAATCTTTTGAAAATAATTGCTAAGACTTTTTAACGTGTTGAGTGTTATACTGTTCATGAAGGGGTATCAATTACGAATGTGTTTCAAAGGTAGGCGGGTCTTGGTAAGTTTCCAGTTACATGGCTGAATGAAAAACAAATTTTTATTTCCAATGAAAAATAAGTTTGATAAATATCTCCCCGACAAGCCATACTTTCACTCTGAAAAGAAAAGTAGTGCGCATTTTAAAATCTATTTTTTAATAGGCTTAGGAATTTAAAAGCGTTTTGATAAAGTTAGATTAATGCTTTTTTTTTAAAGAAAAATATTAATGTGAAAATTTTACATTTGTACAATTATAATTTTGATTGGACGTATTAATCAAAATGTGAAATTGAATATTATAAGAAAAAATATAAAATGTCAGCGTTACACATTCCTATTTAAGATTCAGTATCTTTGTCGCTTATATTTTCTTGATAAATTAAATTTATATGTTCCGTTGTCTTCAAACCGTTAGATCATTTACTGTTAAAACATAAACCCTCGAAGTACTGTTTTTAAAAACGTTTTATCCGAATTTGGAAGTTATTCTTATCATATAATAAATTGGCAGTCGCTACATTCCCGCTAGCAGATATGTATTTCTTTCTTTATACAAATAGTAAAAACGCGTGGCAAAAAAAAAATAAATAATAACATGTACTTACCAAACATACAGACATATTTAAAAATCACAAGTAATACAGTTAACTGTAAAACAATTAAAAAAATATATTAACTGTAACAAAAATAGAGAATATTTATCATTAATACTCACACTTGCGAATGTTCATAGTATATGTTTAATACATGTTATATCTTAATACATATTATATCTTAATACATATTATATCTTAATACATATTATATCTTAATGACAAACATATAATGATAATAATACAAAGTTATTATGGACTGGGTTCGTATTACATTACTTCTGCGGGGTAAATTTAAGTGTAAATTATTCCACACGTATCAAATATTCATTAAATCTTACTATAAAGTACAACGCTATGATCACCGTCAAGGCTAAAGAGATCAGTATGATTCTATACAAAACTTGCAATATGGTACACAGTATTTATAAAGCGTGCAGTTTTTGTAAATCAAGCTTGCATTCTGTGCATATTGTAGGTGAATTAACATACTTTTCTCAATTTTATAAGTGCTTCATTTGATATATAATATACTAAGGATCTTATGACGTCAATAGTAATTAGCATAGAACAACAGATGAATAATTTTATATAAAATGTAAAAAAAAAAGGAAGGAAACATGACTACTTGACTATTAATATGAATCTTCAATGAGTTATCGGTCTTGATTTTTAATTAACTTTTCTGATTGTCTTTCACACGAGTTCCTTCTCGAACAAAAAATCCCTAATACAGTTTTGGTAAATATGGTCTTTTTTCTTGATGTAAATTTTCCTACAAATATAAAAGAGGGACGAAAGATACCAAAGGGACAGTCAAACTCATAAAATAAACTGACAACGCCATGGCTAAAAATGAAAAAGACAAACAGACAAACAATAGTACACATGACACAACATAGAAAACTAAATAATAAACAACACGAACCCCACCAAAAACTAGGGGTTATCTCGGGTGCTCCGGAAGGGTAAGCAGATCCTGCTATAAGTTATTTACACGAATGGGAAGTGGGCCTTACATCTGGAAGACCAAAAGACAAATCCAATAGACGAAAGACAATTAACAACTTCAATGAGTATTGGATATTTACCTTAACTTTGTTTTTAATTTCTATTGTCATTTGTTCCATGATAATATAGTATTATGCATACTATTACCTTACGAAGTAGATTCATAACACTACAAAATTTAACCTACCAATTTCGATGTGTTTGAGGTTGTAGCTGGTTTTTTGGCCTTCCCGTCAAGTTCACAACATTTCCATGAAATTTACTTTCAAAATAATAAGTTTCAAATACAATCACAACTTCTGAAAACATTCTTGTGTATTAACGCACATAATATTTGTTTAGAATTCATCATCCGCTACCACCAATACAATCCGTATTGATGGAAGAAAAATGAGACGTCGTCTTATCGATTGTCAATAAGACAACAACTATCCACAAAATGTAAAGGATAGTTATGACCCTAGCAGAGGCGGATTTAGGGGGGGGGGGGGGGGGGGGCTTTTGAGAAAAAAATTTGGTTGCTTATATAGGGAATCTCTGAAGCGTGACGAAATCGGGCCCCCTCTTAGGCAGCCAGTGAGCCCCCTCTTATGAAAATTTCTGGATCCGCCACTACCTAGGCTAAGAACAGTTTGGAGTTTTATGAACCTAGGTTGATATTACAACCGAATATATGTAAGAAGATGTATAGTATGATTGCCATTGAGACAACTATCCACATAGTGTAAAGGATAGTTATAAACCTAGGCTAAGAACAGTGTAGAGTTTTATGAAGATAGGTTGATATTACTACCGAAGTTCTAGATAATTTATTAACGGGCTTTGAAACTCCTACAACGGTAGAGTTTCATTAATATCTAATGAAATATTAATTAGAAATTTATAAATATAGCTACAATCGTTCTACTTATCTATTTTGTAAACATAAGTGTACAATTGACAAGCAAATGCAATGGTAAAGCAAATGGTAGGTTTGAGGAAGTACACCACTTATTCATGGTCCCATTGCTTTCTATGTTAAATTCCTCCGTTTCAAGCAGGCACACCTCTTTTGTTTTAAGTTAAAAAAAAAAGTGGCAATCATTGCATTTCAAAGCAACAGTTTATGATGTCTTGTACTGAAAAAAATCAACATACCTTTAATGGTATATAAGAAAGAACTGGTTCCCGGAACTTCGGATGTACCAAAACAGGTACTTCAGATCTGACAAACAGATAAAACGTACTCTCTTTTTAAAATTTGGTGCAGTTTTTTCAATATTCAAAATTAAAAGTCTAAAAGTGTTCTACAATGATCAGCAGTCCCTCAGCTTTCATTTGATACCAAAAATACCTAAATATTCTATAAATTTTGAAAGTTACACTCCTACGTAGGAACTATTTTGTGTTAAATATGTACTACTTTCTGGTATGTGCTTTCTGGCCGGGGCAGAATTAGTGGTGTTACACCTTGAGATGTTGCCCTGCATAGTAAACATCTATTGATAGGACTATCACTGCATGGGTCAATACATCTGATGTTGAGCTGTTAGTCCTCGATGGTATTATCAGATCAGTAGTCGGTGCTTCGGCATCAAGACGATTTATAACATATATTTTCCTAGATTCACTTGACGAAATAGACAATTATTTAGAACTAAGGTTCCAACGTCACCAGGCAAAGCTGGCTTTAGATCGATGAATTTGGCTATTCCTTTTAGGTCCCTTTTAGTAATGAAACTCATAACGGGCTAAGTATTTTCACATCCCTCGTTTTCAAAAGATTAGATTAATGGTCATCGGACGCATGGTATTTACAAAACGTTAAAAAAAACCGAACTCTTAAGAAAATTCAAAACATAAAGTCCCTAATCAAATGTCGAAATCAAAAGCTCAAACACATTAAAAGTATGAAAAACAACTGTCAAATTCTTGATTTGGTACAGGCATTTCCTTTTGTAGAAAATAGTGGTTTAGACATGATTTTATAGGTGGCTAAACCTCTGAGTCTAGATGTATTTCAAAAGTATCATACACCACTAAAGTATAAGCAAATGACACATGTAATGAAACCCAGTTACAGTTTTGTGCAAGCGTAGGGTGTTTTTTTCCGGTTACGAATTAAAAAACAAAAATAATAAGAACACATAATATTAGTATTTTGGATTACGACAAATGTGTTTTCTGAATTCTCTATACTGAACTAGAATGTTAAGAGACAGTTGAAACAGCTTATCAAATTATATAAATCTCAAGAAGAGAAAAATGTGAGGAAATACCCATTAAATGATAATAAATCTTACAAAGGACAAGAAATGAGCTACTGCAACATGCCTGAAGTAGCATCTTCAAGTGTTGACAATTACTTCCAATTATAAAAGCCTATTTACAAAGCAATAAATACCATTGCTCTTTAAAATGATACTGATAATGGGAACTAGTTACTTATATTGCTGGCATGAAACCATCTGATCAAAGAACTGAACATAAGCACAGAAAGAAACCCTTTCATGATATAACTGGACCAGCTATGGTGTAAGTTAATAATTGACACGAATGCATGAAGTAACAATGTTGTGGTGTGACATTTCATACGTTTTTGCTTATACACATTGAATTAATTTATGTATAAATAGTATTTCTAATATCTTTGAAGACGTGAGAACTATACTGCATATCATTGAAGACCTTATAACATTTAATTCGGGTGCAATTCGCCCAGTGTCAGCATGTCGGTACATGGATTTTGTAAATGAAAAAATATATATAATTGTAAATATTCAATTTATGAGTTTGACTGTTCCCTTGGTATCTTTCGCTCCTCTTTCAGTTGATGAATTATTCATTTTTAAACGAGATAATGTTAATATAAACTAGAGCAGAGTTGAGCTCAAACGTATATTTTTTTATATTTTTGTTAGACTCTTTTGGTCAAGATTCAAGATTTTATTCATAACCTCAGACACATACTTGTGTACAAGAGGACAATATATAGAAACATATTAAGATAATACAAAGCGAGACAGGACAAACGAAACAGAAATACATAGTATATTTTAAAAGACAATTGGTATAATTAGATTAAGTATTTTATGATTTTCTTCACGAAAATTTGGCTGCTCTTTAATTGTCGAAGAAATTTGAATCAGAAAATGTTACCAAAACTCGACCTAATTTGCATAAACCAAATCCTTTTTTTCGATGGATCGTAATGCAATATAGTACATAAAATAACATTAAATATGGAATAAAATACTCGAAGATTCATCATGAAATTTCATTTCATATTCTAAGGAAAGATCGATCAGACTTGTCGGACTTCAAAGGTGAACTCAGATATCACACATCTTGGAATTCAGGCTGCTGACTTAAGACAGCTGTAGCTCTCATTTAGTTAAAATTTTAATTTATAAATGATTAAAGTTCGCCGATTTTTATGTTTTTCATCACGAGAGAGATGAAATTGATTTTATAAGATTAGACTATGGTATCATCACCTAAAAAAAGGTATTATCGGATCCATGTTGATTGTCATATCCAAGAGTAATGACGAAAAGTAAACAAAGTACTAGTTCATATATTTGACAAAACTGTGAATATAATGGTCTCTTTGGTCCAATTGTTATTATTTTATCATCCTATTGTCTCCATCATTGTAAATACTTCAGAAACTAGGACACTGTGGTCGAGTGTTAATTCCCAAAATGTGATGTAATACACTTTAAAGTGTAGAAAAGTCGCGAATGGAAACTTTGATATAATCCACAAAGGGCATCTGTAAACCATGCCTCCTATTGCGGTTTCAATGTAAAGCAACGCAATTTCAGTGGGACTAAATCACTAGCATATTTGTCAATGTCCAGAAGAAATGCCAAAATCAAGTAATAGCAAAATATAATGCTATGATCAATGTAAATAGGGTTGTCATCACTGTATATGATTTTGCTATCACTGCACATAGTGATAACCATCATAAGGAACTGATGGAATTCAATATCAAATATAAACAATACAAGTATAAATGTTAAAATGTATGATTCTACTAGTAAGCAGTGCTGACTTTTCTAAGAGTATGTAGTACAAGAGAGGAGAGAAATATACAAGAGGGACAGTCAAAATCATAGATCGAAAACAAACTGACAACGCCATTGTTAAAAAAAGAAAATGACACAGACAAATAATAGTACCAAGTCAAGAATATGACAATTTTTATCCATTTGTTTTATATGTTTGAGCTTCTGATTTTGCCATTTAATTAGGGACTTTCCGTTTTGAATTTTCAAAAAAGTTGCAAAGCCAGACAAGTACGAAGATGAAGAACATTGAGGACCCAAAATTCCAAAAAAGTTGTGCCAAATACGGCTAAAGTAATCTATTCCTGGGATAAAAAAATCCTTAGTTTTGGAAAAAATTCAAAGTTTGGTAACAGGAAATTTATAAAAATGACCATATAATTGATATTCATGTCAACACCGAAGTGCTGACTACTGAGCTGTTGATAACATTGGGGACGAAACGTCCACCAGCAATGGCATCGACCCAGTGGTTTAAATAGTCATCAAAGGTACCAGGATTATAATTTAATACGCCAGACGCGCGTTTCGTCTACAAAAGACTCATCAGTGACGCTCAGATAAAAAAGTTGCAAAGACAAACAAGTGCACAGTTGAAGAGCATTGAGGACCCAAAATTCAAAAAAGTTGTGCCAAATACGGCTAAAGTAATCTATTCCTGGGATAAGAAAATCCTTAGTTTTGGAAAAAATATCAAAGTTTGGTAACAGGAAATTTATTAAAATGACCATATAATTGATATTCATGTCAACACCAAAGTGCTGACTACTGGGCTGGTGATACCCTCGGGGACGAAACATCCACCAGCCGTAGCATCGACCCAGTGGTTTAAATAGTTATCAAAGATACCAGGATTATAATTTAATACGCCAGACGCTCGTTTTGTCTACATGTATCTGTACAAAACAATAACATACTGAATAGTCTGAAAATCTACTGAACATTACTTGATTGACTACAATAAAATGTCTGATCAGTACTGGAATGATATAACACGAAGTTATCTGAAAATAAATTAAATAACCCCGTTTATTTTGAAGGTTTCAACTCCCTCAGACAAAGCTGACCTTAGACGGATTTGGCTATTGTTTAAGTACCTTTTGGTTTATAGCTTTTAAACGTTTTCGATCACTATACATCTTTTGATTTCAAATATTCGCTTTGAGCGTTTCCGATGAAGGTAACTCCAGAAAAGCGCTTTAGAAATTTATAAGGTGTGAGGTTTTTTTTTTAACACGACCCAACAGTTTAGTATCTAGTCTTGAGATGATGTTAAAATCAAAATAAACGTTTAAGACTAAAATTCATTTGTTAGAGAAGTCGAATAGCGATATTTCTGCACTTTACTGAAAAATACTTTATTTTTCTCAGAAACTCTCTCAATAGGAAAATGATCCAGACTGATTTTATAGTTATAATTACAATTGTAAAAACAATTTCCATATTTTAAGTATATAACGTGACAGAAGTAATGACGTCCATGTCTTAATATATTTTTGATTGCCTTTGAGTTCTGATGGTAACACCCAAATTTGACTTCGTGTCATGTTCTCTAATCCTTAGTGATTTCATTGGACCGGTATTGATTGTTCAGATCACAAAATATTATAACTCCTGGTTGTTGATAATGTCTGCACCATCAATGAATTTGAAAAAAGAAAATTATTATAACAAGGAAATACAAATTTCGATTAAGATGGATCAAAAATTATACGAAGGATTTATTTCACATGCATGTTAACTTTTTATCTGATATTTCGCTTAATATCTTGGATGAAACATTTGTCAGTTTATTGGAATATGTTCAACACATATTTTAAGAATCTAGACTTGAAATAGTTAAAGATGGTTTTGAACTTTATTAATTGGGTTATTGGCTTAATGTTCTTACTGTATCCTTTATTGCATACAGTTAACATCGGTATACATTATTTTCAGCCTGATTTCCAAAATGAAATGTTGAATTCCAGGTATAATGTATGTCCGATTCTTCATTAAATAATCAATAAACTGTTGTATGAATAGCAATGGTTTCGATTATCTGACAAACTTTAAAAACGCAAGACGTAATTCCTGATCAGTTCATGTCCATGGTCTCTATTCAGAATTTCCATTAAGAGATAAATCCTTATTATAGAAGTACTGTTTCTCCAACAGGTACACTTTGTTTTGCTAGAAACAATAAATATCGAAATTAACACTTTGTTGTTGGTTTATAAAGCTACTGTGGACTCAATTTTAAAAGTTGATATCAATTTGCGTTGATTGAGAATTTTTTTCAAGTTCGTTGTTTTGTCAATGTCTACAGGCAAAGCCCATAGAAAGTCTGTAGCTCATTGGATATTAAAATTCATGCCTAACTTATACCGTCGAAATCCACAAAAAATTGGTATTCCACAATTATAATAATGAATCCGTAGATGTGTAATGATATCGTCAGTTTCAATGTTTTTCAATGCTACATTCAATCGGTAAAATTGTATGTGAATATTATCATATTTTTGAAGAAAAAAAATAGAATCACGTAACATGCATTCTTCATTTTAATATAGTATAGGAAACAATAGTGTTCGGATAGAGTTAACAAAATCCAAGACTCATTGAAAATCGGAGATTATAAAGTTTATTCATCCTTGGTTAAACCTGTCTATTCTACAAATTTCTGCATCAATCTGAAAGTTTTTTTCTGCTTTGAAATGTTATTCATAATAAACTTAACTAAAGACAAATATAAAAACAAATGTACAATAAATATTTCAAGAATAAATATTTCAAGAATTGAAAATAAATGATACAAAACTGGTAACATTCCTTTAAAAGAACATCCGACAAAACAGAACAGTCAGCATGATGAACCATTGAGCTTATTCATAATTCAATAGCTAAGTGCAGAAAAGTTATATATCAGTTTTGCACTAAAAATATTTGGGTATACATACTTTTTATTCAAGATAATAAAACAATATATTTTGCAATATGTCACATTAAAAGTCATGTTATACCTAACTGGATCAGCCGTGATCAGTCAACTTGCACCAACCAATCACACTGAATTAGATCAACTCACAAAATTATAGATATCATGATCAACCATTTCAGACTTTCAAACTTTCCGCGTTTTGAAGAACCACTCCATTAAAGGTTGAACAGAAAATTTTGTGGTCAAAATAATTGTTGATTTTTGTTAAATCAACTTCAATCAAGTCAAGAATATGACAGTTTTTTTCCATTCGTTTGATTTGTCTGAACTTTTAATTTTGCCATTCGATAAGGGTCTTTGCTGTTTCGAATTTCCCTATGAGTTCGTTATTTTTGTTATTTTCCTTTTTTTATCTACAGAATCATTTGCCAAATAACTGACTGCATACAGAAAAAATTATCAGATTTCTTGAATTCTTATAAATTAAAAAAAGTTCTTGCCTTGGAAATGATCGTTGGATACATTTTAGTTAACTTATGAATAAATAAGTTTCTACACGTTTTACACGTTTACGAGTGCAAATTCCTTTTTTCTTTAGATAAAAATTAGTATCCGTACAAATACATTTTAATCATTGTTTAGATTTATGGCATTGGTTGACACTCGTGGTGATGGTGTACGTTGATATTTCGGAAGTCCATGTATAAACTATAAAAAAAAAACGGAATCACAACATACTTTTAAGCGGAAAAAAAGGAGGAGACCGTGTGTGCCGACAGGATTTCACAACCTGCCTTTATTTACAAGTTTACTATTAATAAGTTTCATAATAATTCAGATGTCCAAACATTAACATTAGAATCTATGTACTTGTAAAAAGTCATAACATGTAATAATCAACTATTTCATTGTGGTGATCGACGAATGTCTGAAGAGATAATTTCTGTTGATCTTGGTCACGAGTATCTTAAAGTGTTTTTTTTTTGTATCTGAAGTTAAAATGCAAAACCAAAACTATATCTTATCACCTTATATTTGGCGTGAATAGAATTTACGTTATAACTCATGAACGACACATTGACTATTGGAAAAGGTTAATCGTCGTGTTTGTCATAGCCAACCAGCTTCATACACTTTACAAATGATGCAGACCTTCAGTTTCAAATTCAAAGTGATACAAAAGAGGGTCGAAAGATACCAAAGGGACAGTCAAACTCATAAATTTAAAACAAACTGACAACGCCATGGCTAAAAATGAAAAAGACAAACAAACAACAGCACACATGACACAACATAGAAAACCAAAGAATAAAAAACACGAACCCCACCAAAAAAAAAACAGGTGCTCCGGAAGGGTAAGCAGATCCTGCTCCACATGTGGCACCCGTCGTGTTGCTTATGTGATAACAAATCAGGTAAATAGTCTAATTCGGTAGGTCACATTCATGAAAGAGAAGGGGATTGTAGTTACGACGTAGTTACGACGTAAGGAACATATCCGATATCATTTGTGAAACGGTTATTCCATAACGGTCAACCAACTCGTGATGGCGTCCGTAAAATTTACGAAGGGATGATTTCAACTTCACCATTTGGAACCCTTGGTTTAATAGCTTCCTTGTGAGCAGCAACCCTCTATCAAGAAAATAATGATAGGAAATGCAAGCACGGGAATATCGTATACAACATATGTATACACTCACTTAAAAAAAACGGATTATGAAATGAAAGGATACTATCAGGATAAACCTATACGAGAGTTGAATTAAGGAATATTGCAATATGTTTCTTCCTTTAGTCTTTAGAATAATATTTTGTATTAAAGTTGAACGTCATATGACTTTAAAAAAACATTTAGGTTTTCATAGCATCTGATTGCTTGGAGTTCGGTATTTTTGCTATTTTACATTTTGCATGTTATATATCAAGTCCTGAAACCGATCAAATGAATTGTTATAATTTCTATTTTGTTGTTTTTGTACTGATTGAGCAAGATGAATTGGTATTTACCTTATCGTTCTTATGAGCAAATCTCTTTTGACTGAACAAAGCTAAAGGTGTTCCAAATGTTCTTATTTTTTATTGAGATCTATCTCAAATGTAGCTAATAGGTATACTTCAGAAATGACAATTTTTCATATTAATCAAACTAGATACAAAATATACCAACCAAAATGTCATACTATTTTGAGAAAATACAACACAAGAAAGTATAGAAGGGGGGATTTAAATATTTCTCAAACCATCATTTTTGTAAGATAACTATCTGCCATGCTCGTCAAAGCATTTTTTATTCCTCGACATAAACAATATACAATTCTAGAATTGGAACTCACATTTGCTTTAGAAATGGTATGGTCACCTATTTTTTTTAAATTGAATTGTATATACATTTACATTCTGTATCAGGATACATGATTTAATCAATCACCATTATTAAAAACGAATACTTAAAAATTAAGACACCTGAGTAGAAAATGTGGTAATAGAAAACAAATTCGAAATTTGTAAATAAATACTTTTATATAATAAAATTCGTATCAAACAAATATCATGAATTTATGAAATACTCATTTACCAATTAATGAATTATTTTTTAATAAATAACGAATAAATAAAAACTGAGAATACAACAAACATTCAGAATGTAGGAAATGAATATTGCCCTCAGTAAAATAATTGTTTTGACAATTTGATATTAAACACAATTTATATTTTTAATACGTTTAAGATTGGTATTTTTTTCAAATCGATTGGTTATTATCGTCGCCAGTTGTTGTGTTTTTGCTTCCACTCGCCTGAATTTTACAACACAAGAGAATGTATTGTAATCCTAAATAGTACAAAACGGATTTTACTAAATTTACAAAATAATGTACTATTATTAGAGATTACATATATACATATAAATGTGTGGGTGTTTTTTTTTAAATGTACAACGCTTATTTCGTACACATAATCTTGTGTGTTCTTGAGAAAAAGGCGGGAGGTTGGATTATTTACTTGTCTACTTTGGTTCAAACCTTCAAGAACTCTGCATAAAGTCATTCGGAATAGCTGCTTACCTCAAAAATCATATACATTATTGTCAAACACAACACAACATCACATCCATTAACCTATCGAAGCTCCTGCTTTCTTGTAACGAAATATGACATATTTTTATTTCCAATTAAAGGCCCACAAGGGGCATACAGAGCATACATGAATAAGGAAAAAGAATATTGATTTGCATAGATACATAGATACAAACATTTTTTTTACATACAGTTACAATACAATTACTAACTCATAATCAGTTTAATAAATTTACCAACAGTTTAATAAATAAATAAATTGATGCTGATTATCAAGTATAGAAAAATTTGGAATTCTTTGGCAAACAAAGTCAAAGAGAGCATCTCTTTCTGATTTAAAATTTTCACAGTTAGTTAAAAAATGGATTTCATCTTCAACACAGCCAGAGGAGCATAATAAGGACATAATTATAGGACACGTTAAACTCAAAGACATCAAGAAGCTAGCAAAAAATATTCTACTCAAGGAATATATTACCTTAGTTGTATTTGACAAAACATTTTAGTATTTCTCGGACCTCAATGCTTTTCAACTTTGTACTTGATTGGGATTTTTGACTGAAATGATTCTAGCGTCACTGATAGTCTAATATTTGCTACAATAGCCAAACAAAGTCAATGTTTGCAGCGTCGTACAATATTTTGTTATTCTTGTTATCTGTTTAATATTACTCAACTACATAACATACTTGAATATTGTTTATCTTATAACAGAAAGCTGCAGTTCTTCGATGGTCAACATTTATTATCATTTATTCTCAACATGAACACCACACAGAATGCCAATGTCTCCTTTGACATATTGCCAGTCTTGTTATGTGCTATATTCGCTTACTGCTAACTACTGTCTTTTTTCTATACAATTAGACATGAAGGTTCCGCCAACATCTTGCGTGTATCGACGTAATAATTCAGTTTACATTTTGTAACTTTGAAAAGGTTTTGCCATTCAGATATTGTTTATGGAACCAAGTTACAACATACACGGGCGTTGACCATCTTTAAAATGTTATTTATATGATTTTTCTTCTTATACAAACTTACGTAGTTGAGTAACTGAAGTTTATCGTTAATTAGTTAAAATTCAAGATATTTATCATGGTAAAGAAAATGAACGATATCAATCAGATTTATTTAAATGTTCCCAAATAGACGACGAACAAATTTGAGACCAAAGACAAGAACACACAAAATGTGTAATTTTAAACAGACTGTTCATGGTTATAAATGAATTCACTCTTGCATGCTGGCATTGTTGTTAACGAGGTAGACCATCACTACTTGATACTCGTATGCCTATCATATAATAGTTTTATCATCTATAGTTTATGAAATACTCCTATATTCGAGTGTATTATAGCAAGAGATCACAAATGGTCCCCTTTATATTCTAGGGCTGGAGAAATTATTTAGGAATATGCTGCAGAATTAATTATTGAATAGTGTAATAGGTCAAATGCCGCACAATCGCGACTCAAGTGTCGTACAAAAAAAACATTAGATATTATAGACGCAGCAATTTTATATGAATGAAGATAAAATTTTATTCAGAATGAGAAGTATGGCTATTCTGATCGGTCATTTTGTGCAACAGAGATATTTTTTATTTCTCAACACGTGCACTCAGTAAAAAAGTCAGATACTTTCTTTAGACCTAAAGGACCTGAGAAGTCTTTACTACGTTGTGATGAAACAAGTATTTGATATTCAAAGATAAGCAAAGGGGAACATGAATTGCACTCTAAAATAATGTCTCAATTATTCTTCAATTTCTATAAATGGTTCGTTCTAAAAACAATCAACTTCCTAAAGTATGTATCTAGTAAAAAAAGGCTACTATTGTCGCCAAAGTGTTGTTTGCTATCTGAAACGTATCACTTGGTGAATGACCGAACATATGTCTACTGTTGAGAAAGATGTAATATATAACTGAATAACATACAGTAGTTCGGACTGGGTGGATATATATAGTGAACACCTGATAAAAATTATTCTAATAAATCAGTACATAACATAACATCTGTTTACATCCTACTACATAAATATAATGTTAGTCCGCTAATTTATGCTCTGGGAGAAATGTTTGTATTCAATTTAGACTATATTTATGTCGTTTTAGTAAATAACTGATTTCATACATTCCCTAGAAAATATTTATTACATTAGCCGTCAGTAAAACACAAGAAAAATGCAACCGTTTTATCAAATTACTCAGCATTTCCGTAATGATTATGATAAAGTAAGATTCCTGTTAGAAGACAACTGTCATGATCGAATTTCTGGTAAAATATAAAATATTGGTTAATAAGAAAGGTTCTCACCATTATCTTAAGGTCAAGGTAACATGTAAGCCATTCTTACTAGATGATTAGTATCATTTGCTGGAATCATGATTTCAAAATTCGCACAAGATGGCTTTGTTTTCATTTTTTACTCCTTTGTGTTTGTTATTCCAAATGATTTTGTCTTTTTTTGCTCAATGAAATTTGATTCCTGAGATATTATGATAGATTTGTCGTTTAGACATTATTGTTGGTATTATTTGAACAACTTTTCGAAACTGTGACTGCATTCCAAGTTTCAAGTCAGAAACACGTTTTTGTCTGTTAGGTTTTATGCACAGCGTTATAGGTTGTATGTTACTTTAACGTTAACAAGTTACATCATGAGGCACTATACGTTCTTTTTTATGCATTTATATGTTATAAATATTGCATTATAAGTCGGCTAAAATCCAATCGAATGTCAATAAGCAAAGGAGGTATGAATAGAAAACTATCCTCTAAAAAAACAATTGACAGAATGTGTTAAATAAAGAAAAAAGAAAAAATAATAGTTGCGTTTATTATGATATCGTTCTATCATTCGGAACATACTAGGGAAGATGGATGAGTAACATTTTAGTTACAGAGTAAAAATGAAGATTACTAGTCAAGCAGTGACAGTTGATTACTCTGGTGTACATGCGTCCATCCAAACCCTTTATATACTAACGGTACTTGCTATTTAATCTTTAGTTGTCTTATAGTGTTCTGTTGGTTGTTTTTGGTTTTTTTTTGTGTTTGATTTGTCTTTCAGTTGGCCACCGTGTTTTCTGTTATTTTTCGATACATGTTTCTTTTGTTGCATCCTTGGTATATTATCTCGCCCAATTTTATGAATATACATGAAGAGATAACGAAAATTGAAATATTTTTACAATTTACGGTATACTTTCAAAATCAGACAGAAGGTTCTTCAATAAGAGATAACAGCAAAATGAAGAGTACTACGAACAATCAATACAAAAAAATACCTTGACCTTTGGTACTAGTATATGATTATTAAGCTCATTAAAGTTTCTTGTATTTCCTTCATGAGATGTTAGTTATGACATAAAATCTGAAATACAATGTGTTACATACAAGAAGACTAACTCGGTACGAGGCGTGATGATGAAATTGGATTTAAGGCTTAACCTAGATATTTTTTAAAGTCGCGTTTTTAGTTTGATACCAAGTTTATATGAAAGAAATATTTTGTTAACAACTTTGAATTATATCATAGTTACGCATGCGCACCTAAAATCAGGAGTAAATTTTAGTTGCGTTTGATGTAAGTCTTTTGATCTATGATGAAATCCCCATTAAACATCGTTTTAATCGATAATGTTATGATGGGTGATTCGGGATTTAACATACCATGAACTTAGGGTTTTGTATGCGTAATAAAAAGAAAATTTAAGATCTTTAAGTCGTCCAGCAAAAACTCGTAAATGCATTCAAGCTGTTGTAATGCTGAACAAGACATAACAAAAATTCAAATTTTTCACACGGATTCCAATATACTCTGATTTTATATATTGAATACATTTTAATACTTAACAATAGTAATTGATTACCTAATTGTTTGAACATTCATTAGGATCGATCTACATAAAGTAGGCGTCGTCGATTTCGACTATAAAACCGCCCTCCGTTGTAGATTACAGTAGATTTCTGCTCAAGCCTTCTGTTACGTAGCCATGTTCGCGTCATTTGATTAACACGTGTATATTGTTACGTTTCTGCCTTTGATTTATGAACGCCAATTATGTAAAGCGTATATTTTGAGAAAATTGAAAAATCATCATGCAGATAAATTGAGCAAATGGTTTGTAATGAAATCCGAATTATTATTCGATTTTATTGGTCACTGTTTAACACGCATCGCTATTTTTCACAATACTTTTCCAGCAATAAACAGAAAGCATGAGGTCTTTGATCAGATTTTCCATTTTATCAACTCTGTACGCTCCATTAAATGCCAAGCTTGCTAACTGTGTTACATTATCAGCTTTTAAGAATATGTTCTTTTGGCGACAAATGTAATAATGATACCATCGCTTTTTGATCTTTCTCGTAATTTGCATAAGTACTCTTTTTGTTTTCATTTCCACATCAAAGACGGTAAAAGTCTGCTTGAGTAAATAATCGAAGGATTATTATGTCATTACGAGACTCAAGTCACAAATATTAGAAAGTACACAGATATATATTGAACTATTTAATCGTATTAAAGACGGAAACATTTTTTTTATAATATATCTCTGTTCTTAAATATGATTTTTATCACGGAGAGGGCATACCTCGTGTAAAGTTAATAAATAAAACAAGTGTGTGTATGGCGTTATGTGGAGACAAAAAGCCCGCCACTAATTGGTCTTCGTTTACAGGAAGTATAAAGAGAATTTCGGAGTACTAGTAAACCAATGAACCTTTTCAAATTGAACTAGAAAAACAACTGACAAAACATCAACGTCACATCCGAAAAATAATATGTATACAACTAAAGAAGTTAATACATTCGCATTTAACGAAGGAGCTCACTATTTATCATTACTAATCTAATATGTAAAAGGATAAAAAAAAAGGGACGTAAAAAGGGCAATGGTTAACTAAGTGAATGATTTATGCTTAATGTCCAGTAAGAAATATCACATGTCCAAGGGGAAAACATGTTACATTAATAAGTGAGTTTTTAAAATTTCACTTAATTGGTGGTTTGTTTGCTGATTTCGGTGGTTTAACTTTTTCATTGAGATTGGATACAATTGTGTATGGCAAGTCATCTGATAATCGAAATTATCGAACCATGGGTCAAATAATATAATAATATTGTTAACTGCACATATAATAATAACTTTTATCCCGAACTCTTATTTCTATTTTTATAATTATTATTACCAAATATACTGACGAGTCATCAATTATATAAAATGTTGCACAGTAGCAAGTAAAGAGGTAACTTCATACTGAATTGTAAACAGGATCTAGCAACTTTGTCACGGTAAATACATTGGCTTAAATGCATTGAAACACTGAAACATTTTATTTCACTAAAGGCCTCACATGAGGCATGATAGTACAACATACTTTCAGAGGCGGATTTAAGGGGGGCAGGGGGGCCCGGGCCCCCCTTTTAGAGATAAAAAATTGGTTGCTTATATAGGGAATCACTGAAGCGTGACTGGAGCGGGGCCCCTCTTAGGTCAGTCAGTGGGCCCCCACTTCTGATATTTATGTGAAGGGGTTGGAGTAATTGTACTTTTTAAGGGGAGGGAAACTAACATATAAGAAGTCATCCACATTGTGTCTATGTATTATTAGTTTTTCAGGTATATTGATTATAATTTTATTACGGATATGCGTTTATTAATGTCCCATTCGGTCTTCTTCGGTTAATATGTTATTAGTAGAAACAGGTAACGGTTCCAATAACCAATAATCAAATTATTACCACGTTTATTTCTTTCAATAACGTAAACTAACACTGAGACAGCATTTGTCACTTACCGAATGCCATCAAAATGTTCGATGCCAACGATTCAAAATGTCAAAATTGTATAGATGTTTTAAAACTTTGGAAAAGAAAATCGTAATAATTAAATTAGGAAAAGTTACTAATACAGAACTGTTGTTTCAACTCATGGTCACTCGTAGTCTGACCACCTTGAAACAAAAAAAAAAACAGGTGAATGACCAACCTAGGAGCGAGTTTAAACATTACCAAATCATACACGCCCTATTACAAAGGTTAGGCTTAGTTCATAACAAAAATAGTCTCAAGATTTTAAAAGAAATTTATAACAATTAAAAAAATGTTTTGATAAGTTTTGGACAAGAGCTTATTGAATAAAGTAGTTTTAAATTATTTCTGATTGCATCCAGAGTCGGCAAGGAGTCGAACAGCACTGATATTTAAGTTTAAGGAATGTTAGACAAAAATACTCTGTGCCAAAAAAAAATTACAGCAGTGAAAAAACCCATTATTTTCTACTAATATCCGTCTAAGAGTTTGGTTGGAAACACTTTTATTTTTTGTTAACGTCTTCAGAAATCCCCAAGACATTTTAAAATATGTCCTTTAAACTAGTTACCATGTCGTTATGAGTGTTAAGAGACTAAACTAACGAATGAAATGAAAAAAATCTCACACAACTTTTAAAATATCGAAGATGATGTAAACTGAAGCTAATTTTATATGTCTTCAATTTTTAGAATATAAAAAACTGTGGGATAATATTTTGTACAGACAATTTTTCTTGCATGACTTTTCAAATATACCCCACAGCATATAAACATTTTGGCATTTATATTCAAGGAGCAACTCTGAAGTCTTGAGATAAAGAATGTAGTAAAATTAGTAATGAGAAAACTAAGACAAAATCAGCAAAATATTATAAGACAAACATATTAGTAATATCAAGAAGTTCTTTTTCAATGTTTTTCCATTCTTCGTTTGTGATTTCAACGATAATTTGTTTACAGAAATATTGACAGTAGCACGTATCTGACGCACGGACATCAACATCATGTTCTGCTGTAAATTATAGGCAGGCTACTGTTGTTCATTGTTGAAGGCCGTACGGTGACCTATAGTTATTAATTTCTGTGTCATTTGGTCTTTTGTTGAGAGTTGTCTCATTGGCAATTGTGTCATATCAATTTTTTTTATAAGGTTGTATTTGTTGGCCGAGTTAAATAATTTTCGCGACTGGACTATCTTCAAAAGAACGCCTTTTCCATATTCAGGATATGCAGCTGACAATATTTTTTCTGCATTAGAAAATTGAAGAATGCCAGCATTAAAGTGGATGATTACCCCCTTTCTTTATCGATAAACTTCATTAATTTTCTTGCTTTTGTTTTAGATGTTGAGACATTGTTTGTAATGTTTGTAATACAGAAACATAATCCAGACCCAAACCTGGAATGACGTGGCGAAGTTTCCGGAGACTTGATAAAGAACGAAAACGCTTGAAACTTAATCTCCAAAGTGTTTTAAATTGGGAGGACACGAGAGAGATGAAATGTCAACAATAACGACCATAATGAATGTATTTTGTCGACTAATACAAAATTTAATCAAACACAACAGAGTTCTTCAATTTATCTGCAAGACCCTTGTAAACATTGAGAAAATGAATAATGTCTAGAGATAGAATAAATAGTGACACGTTTATTGGTTTACACACTTCTATAATAGTATCTAAAACATAAAACTTGACGTTGTTGCATTTTACGAGATAAAAGAAATGTTCTGGTAATTGGTTAACCCATAATATACTTTGTTACTCTGTAAAAATTAATATTCGGTTAATAGATAAAATTGAGAATGGAAATGGGGAATGTGTCAAAGAGACAACAACCCGACCAAATAAAAAACAACAGCAGAGGGTCACCAACAGGTCTTCAATTTAGCGAGAAATTCCCGCACCCGGAGGCGTCCCTCAGCTGGCCCCTAAACAAATATATACTAGTCCAGTGATAATGAACGCCATACTAATTTCCAAATTGTACACAAGAAACTAAAATTAAAATAATACAAGACTAACAAAGGCCAGAGGCTCCTGACTTGGGACAGGCGCAAAAATGCGGCGGGGTTAAACATGTTTGTGAGATCTCAACCCCCCCCCCCCCTATACCTCTAACCAATGTAGAAAAGTAAACGCATAACAATACGCACATTAAAATTCAGTTCAAGAGAAGTCCGAGTCTGATGTCAGAAGATGTAACCAAAGAAAATAAACAAAATAACAATAATACATAAATAACAACAGACTACTAGCAGTTAACTGACATGCCAGCTCCAGACTTCAATTAAACTGACTGAAAGATTATGATTTCATCATATGAACATCAGGCACAATCCTTCCCGTTAGAACATGGAACCTTTAAGATTTATTAAATAATAGATTCAATGTATTTTATAGTCCAACGTTTTAAAAACCATACATTTTTTTTAATATTTTTTTTAATTCAGAAACATAAAGACGGGGCTAAGATACCAGAAGGACATTAAAACTCATAGATCAAAAATAAAGTTATTGCCTAAGCTTACCTGAGTTTACCGGCCAAATAAATGCGCGCAATTGTAATGAAAAGCTGCGCGCAAATGTTATGGTAATGCGCGCAAACGTAAAGCACCGAAATAAACCGACAACGCCATGGCTAAAAAAGAAAACGACAAACAAAAAATGTAAGTACACAAGACACAACACGGAAAACTAAAGACTTAGCAACACGAACTCCATCAAAAACTGAGGTTGAACTCAGGTTCTCCGGAAGGGTATTTAATTTTTTTTTTGGAAGACCGAACTTTAACACTGGATATTGCATATAAACACTTTACAATAATAAATATTAAGAAAAGCAGGAATGACCTTAATCATTGACCAGTTTAACAGATAACGTCAACCACCAACAACCTACTCTTCCAAAAACAGAATAGCAAACAAAGACATACTTGTTTCCATTCTCAATTTTATACAACAATAAACATAATTCAGATATTCTACTTTGGTACCGTCGAACTCTATTGTGGGGTCTAGGCGGTTGTAAGTGCTTACACCCTCCCCACTCGTTAAATTTGGTCTTTTTGTCATGTGTCGTAAAAAGAAAACTACCGAATAATAATGTATACTATTTCAACACACTTCACAAGAACTGAAGTTTAAGTGGTTTATAAAGACAAGAAATTGTTGATTTCAAAGCAAAACAATAATGCAAAAAGTTATGCGGTATGGGCTTTGCTCATTGTTGAAGGCCGTACGGTGACCTATAGTTGTTAATGTCTGTGTCATTTTGGTCTTTTGTGGATAGTTGTCTCATTGGCAATCATACCACATCTTCTTTTTTTATATTGAAATGAATAGCTTTGATATATTTTAGTATAACCATAAGTACATGTACTGTGGGATCTAGAAACGGACAAACCCACCCTAGAATAAACAAACAAGATTGCCAATGAAACAACTATCTAACAGTTACTAAAATGTCGTATTAAGGTAAACTTTGCTTGTTTTAGCTGTAACTTTTGCTTTTGGAAAGACAAAAAATATGTAAGATACATCCATCCAAAATTGGTTCAAGTGATGTTGCTTTTTACTAATAGAAAATTTAATTTACCAGCTCAGACCTTTTGATTTTACAATTAAACTAGAAATGTTTTACTTGGGCAGTAGAAATGAGACACTGTAATTTTCACTAAACTAATTTAACCTTTAATCAATAAGCTAATTTGTCCGTAGAAATCATCGGATACAGATTGGACTGTCCAAATAGTCGAATTGCGAGTTCTATTTAACGAGTATCAATCATGTATTGTTGATTTGTTTCTCCTCCATTTGAGACGACAAATAGCATTTGTTTAGAATGTTTGGTTTCTCATGTTGAAAACGTTTATAAGTATCTTTTTTCCTGTAATCTTTTGACCGAGAGATATAAAAAAAGAATGTTAACGGAAAGGTCGGCTTAGGAACCAAAAGTTAAAAATGTTGAGCAACTACAGAGAATAAACTTAAGACTTGATCGAAATGCAAGATATAATTGTCATTAGCTTTTTGTCTTTGATGTTCAAACTCTTTTCTTATTATTAAGTATGTTTATTTATAGTTGACCATAATTACAAATAATATGCCCCATCAATAATTACATTGTATTTGACCTTGCTGTGTGCAATTACTGCTTACATGTATTTACATGTCTAAACTACTCTTGCCTTTATTATTCCTTCATTATGTTTGCAGCTTTATATTTCAACAGCATCATGTTTTAGAGGGTATTTGTTTTGTACAATGACATATTGACGATTGCTTTTATCTCCGGTCTTTGATATTTTCCAAACATTTGAAGTATGTGATTACGTAACTGTTGAATATTTGTTTCAGCATTCGAACACTTTCATTTTCTGCATAATTTTGCATTAAGAGCAGTAATTTTGTATAATGATGTCACCTACATATTTTATCCTACAATTGAATGGTTTAAAAATTTAACGATAGATATAACGAATACGTGTTAGTGTTCTGACCTATTTTGGTTTGGAAGGAATTGTCAAGCCCCGTTTCAAAATATAACGAACTACATATTTGTTTTTCGTTCATTTTTTGTACATAAATTAGGCCGTTTGTGTTTTCGTTTGAATTGTTTTACATTTGTCATTTCGGGGCCTTTTATACCTTACAATGTGGTATGAGCTTTGAAGGCCGTATACGGTGACATGTAGTTGTTAATTTCTGTGTCATTTGGTCTCTTGTGGAGAGTTGTCTCATCGGCAATCATACCACATCTTCTTTTTTTGTATAGACATGGTCAAAGGTGGTTGTTTGTCTCATAATAATTCTGAAGTCTAAAAATTGAGATGATCTAAGTCTATGTTGAAACTCATAATCAGGTGGATAGGAGCTTAGGTGTTCCGGAAGGGCAATAAGTTCAAGCATAATAAGGTGGATAGGAGCTTAGGTGTTCCGGAAGGGCAATTAGTTCAAGCATGATAAGGTGGATAGGAGCTTAGGGGTTCCGGAAGGGCAATAAGTTCAAGCTTCAATAGTAAAAGTTTCGAAATTCCTTGTTAGATTCTTCGAGTGGCTATTAGATACACTGGAATGATGAAAAACTGAGCAATTACATTCAATTAGAACTTTAAGAATCTTGCCGTATGAGGGAGAGACCATACAAGTTCAATCTACCTTTTTTTATTTTTACGTCAGATGATTTTTGATGGCATGTTTATACACTGCATGCACTATTCCAAAATCCTCTCGCGGGAATAGGAAGAAATAGATGCAGTATTGAAAAATTACATGCATCTGTCTTTTATATGTGTGAAATGCTGACAGCTTTTGCATTTATTTATTGTTATTATTCAACCCAAAAGATGGGGGACTAAAACACTTCATTTGGTTATATCAGTATTTCTTAAACACTGATACACGAGTACCTAGACCACTGTCAGGAATTATTTCATAAACAACAGTGTTTGAAAAAAAAACTATGTTTTTTAAAAACATGCAATTTGACCTGTTTATCCATTTCTTGTGATAAAAGCATAGATTTCAATCAAAGAGCCAAATAAACGACATAAACGAAAACAAATACTAGTATACACAAAACATTGTTGTGGTTTATCCGGAGACGTTGAACATGGTTAATGTATACGTTTTGTTTTTATCTGCTTGATTCAACAGCTTCAAAGCTGGCATTAACTTTACTAGTAGTGGAATTTTGACAATGAACAACAACAACAAATTAATCAATGAAGTTCATTAGCGAAAACCTCGTGTATATTCAGGACGCCAATACACGTGTAAAACATGCACTGCAATGTTGTTAAATACCAAAGGGGATTGAAGTAGATAAAGAATAAGAATGAATATCATATGCGACATAAAAACTTAAAGGATGTCACCGTTACCAGTACGCATATAAAATTAACTGTTGGGAAAAAAGTAAAATCACAAAAATACTGAACTTAGAGGAAAATCAATTCGGACTTTCGTAATCACATGGCAAAATCAAATAACGAAAGATCCATACAGGAAGCTTATTTGTCAAATGTTAAATTTACAATACTGAAAAGTCAAAACTATACAGTTTAAACCGATCAAACTTTCTATAGGTTATTAGGTTACTATTACAAAACAAAAACAAAAATTATATAGAACATGATGTCAACAACAGCATCGGTCTCACTACAGGTGCATGGCTTTATACATGTACATTATAGAAATATGTTTTGTCCGAAAATTTTTACCTTTGCTATAAAATAAAAGTATTAACTGTTAAAAATTGCATGATCATCAATAGCCTTAGCACATACTACACTTTAAGGTTCTAGTTGTATCTCGGTTATTTCCCTTTTAGGTTACATCACTCTCAATATATTTATAATTTTTTGACTTGTCAATTTTTTTTCTGGTTGCAATTGTTCCGAACGTAGGGATTTTGACTTTTTGTGTTTTGTAGCCTTATCAATAACATGGAAAGTATCCAGTCATGCAATGAATAAAGTTCTGTTGTTTTACTTTGTTTCAATGAGGTCTCCATTTATCATATAGGCATGCACAGATATATTTCATCGAACTATTTAAGATATCAAAAGATATGTCTTGAATTGTGTTTTAAAGGTATACTCAGAAAAAAATACTCAAATAGACTTTTTTATATAAAGTGGACCAAAGTTTTAAACTTGTATATCAAAGTGGAACAAAATTTAATATATAATTATCATTTTAATTTTACTCTTGCATACGATTGGATAGTGCATATATATATGTCATTTCAACATATATCTTATATAAAAATAAGAGTTCTAGAAGACAACATACAGAACTTTGGAATATAAATGAAAATGTAATAGATTATGGATTCGCACGCTTTTTAAGTATTTTCAATTGTTTACGAGTGTCCGTGTGTTGATTTATGTAAATAAGAAGAGAGAGAACGGATGAGAGAGGTTTTCTTTCCAAAATAACAGATATTGGTAAATATTTGTTATATAAATTAATTTTTTTTCTGTAAAATTGGGTATGATAGCCAAAATGCAATACCTTTTTACTTTGTTCATACGACCACAATAAACTGGATAATTGAGTTTAAATTTGAATACTAAATGTATCCAGTTTCGCTTAATTTCCTTCAAACGCAAAATAGATTCGTTTCCTTTCAGATTCATGCAATTTCTAATTCATCATTTCTTGGATATAATTAAACAAAAGGTTATACTGTCTCTATTCTTTCTACACTAAAAATCGAAATAAAACATAATTAATCTTCAATATTGCATTTTTCTGAAATAAAATCACTTCCCGTAATGCAACGTCTTTTGCTATTAAAATCGATAAAGAAGTCTAAAATAGAAAGAAATGACGTCGATTTTATATGCTTGTATGATTTTACTACACACAATTTGCATATCTTTGATGCAACACAAAGTTGACTTAATCAGAGTTATTAAAGGCGTATGAATATTTCATACTGCTATTAGGTATTTTGATTGGATAAGTTCTGATTTATAACACATTCACATTAGATTTCCTACGCGTTCAATATATTCCCATGGAAATAAAATGAGCAAAAACTTTAATTTCGAGGATAAGTTATTACATTTTCATCCAACATGTATATGCATTTAATATTTCTATCTCATTCCCATAGCAATAGTATTCATCGAATTGATTTGTTTAAACACCAAGGATCTAAATTTCATTATTTTATATCATAAATCATAATTTGATAAACATTTGTCATTGATTTCATTATATTTGTAATCATAGTTACAAATATGTAATTTGTAGTTTTATATAACAAATATATTTTATTCCTCAACTGATGCAATTTGTGTATGTAAAAATATTTGTTTAGCTTGGTATTCAACGAACATAAAAATAACTGGGACTATTAAACTAACCGGTTCTTTAACATGAAATCAAAAAATGTTAGTATAATAGTCCCAGAAAATAACAAGTATATTATTAATACAAGTCAACTTTATAAGAAAAGGGGTATATTCTATTAATTCAAAATTCGCAGAATATTCCATGAAAAATTTGAAAAGTTCCAAATTGAACTGCTATATTTTTTAATATTCTATAAACCCAAACTTTTGCAAACATAGAAATAAGAAGATGTAGTATGAATGTCAATGAAACAATTGTCCCATGGCCACACCGAATACCAAATGAAGTAGAAACATTCAATATTTAAATATTTAAAAACTATTTTTTCGAAGCATAAATAATTCACTACTGTACACCACTGACTGATAATTTAAGTACTGAAAAACGTTTTCCTTTGTCTGTGGTTTTAACATTTTGGATGAAATTGTAATAACTTATTTCGGGAATTGGAATTTTTAGCTCATTTTATTTGCTTCAAAATACAAATATTGACTTTCAGAGCAGAGCTTTTAGAGGGTAAATACAAAAATATCAAAAGAAAATATTATTGTGCTAATATCTTTATTAAGAAAATCATATGGTATAAATATAAATGTATTATAAATGAAATAATGATATTTCTGGACATTCTATTGTGGAAGATATTACTAACTTTATCAATCTCTATCGTTTGATGTACAAAGTGTACTGCTTTCCCCTTTTAATCCCTATTAGTATTACAAGCGACATTTGGCCTTACTTCTGGGCAAAAGGTTAAATGGTGTGTTGGTCAAATTTTGAGTTCGTATCGGAAGAATAAAAACTTTTTGTCTTAATTATTTCTGTCATTTTATCTTTGAATATTTACATCTAATATGTTGTATTCACTCAAAATATGATTAAAAGTTGACCTTAATACCGGTACTCAAAATATGATTAAAAGTTGACCTTAATACCGGTACTCAAAATATGATTAAAAGTTGACCTTAATACCGGTACTCAAAATATGATTAAAAGTTGACCTTAATACCGGTACTCAATATGATTAAAAGTTGACCTTAATACCGGTACTCAAAATATGATTAAAAGTTGACCTTAATACCGGTACTCTGAGACGTCGACCATTGCCGTTACTGAATATTGAGACAATACAAATTATCTTCAGATAATATGGAAAATATTGCCCTCAACATATAATAATCGGAGATGTTACCCTGAAATTGATCAACTCAGAAAATATGAAAATTTTTGCCCTGAACATATGATAATCGTAAATTATTACCCTATACTTGATTTACTTATTTAACTTCAGATAATATGAAAATTATTGCCCTCAACATATGATAATCGTAAGATTATTACCCTAAAATTGTTTTACAATAAGTAAAACATTAAGACTGAGTAATGTAAAAAGTCAAGACATAAATAACTGTGATTATCTGCCATACTGATATGTCGTGTGTATTGTCTTTCTCCTTACGGTCCAAGTGTTGTCACCTGTAGGTTATCATATCTGTCAGAGAAATAATGCTTCACTTTCACCACAAATATTTACTATATCTTCTAATTAATTTTGACGACAAATTAGATAAACGAGAGCTGTATACATTGTTAATCAAACGAAAGGAATTTCCCGATGCAGTGTCAAAACTCATATTTTTTAACCATATTTTTGACACTGCCATTTTTTCTGTATGAAAAAATGATTAAGATAAACATAAAATAATTAATACCGGTTCTTTAAAATGCAATTAAAATCAATTAGTTTTTTTAACATTACCATTCTTACGTGTATTTTATAATGGAAATTTAATATATTTATATATAATTAATACACAATGAATAAATAATAGTATAGCGTGTACAACTTTAAAATATAAAATAAAATATAGGTTTCAATTTCATGTGGTGGAAATAATTTATTTATTTTTATTTATGTGGTTTTCTAATCTTGTAGCTTGATTTCTGTTTAAATCTCGATTTAATATCTGATGAAAAATATACTTTAAAATTATTCAGAGCTTTTGATATGGAAATACAGCTGCTTACTTTACATGCGTCATATTTTAAAATTTTAGTAAAGACTTATTCTTTTTATGATTTTAAGCATAATTTTAGAGTAAGTACTGCGGTATAGTAATCTATCTGAAAAATACTATTTATACACTTTTGCTCCGTAGGATCAAGGCATGTGTTATTTTCATTAGTGTTTATCTCATAAAAATATCAGATATTTTCCTCCGATTGTAATGCACCAATGTTCATATTTTTACATGATTTATTTATTTGTTTAAACAACAGAGCATTCATGCATACAACAATTGTTTATTACCTCTTTGTAGCGAACCACAAGCGGTCACAATTCCCACAAAAACAATAAACTTCCCAAACAGAATTAAATATAAATCACTATAAAAACAACAATCCTTTCGCAAATCTATTCAAAATTGAACTAAATTTCTTCCTCATTCGAGGACTTCTGTTTTGAGTATACAAATAATTTATCATTGATTAAAAATAATTTATAACATTCGTGACCTTTCGACCAACTTCGAAAACTCTTTAATCAATTTAAGAAAGTCAATGATGAAAAATTAGAACGATGCGGTAATTACGCTAATGTGCAACCCATAAAATGCTGTGACCACTTGTAGAGTCGTTTTGACCATGTAGCAAATCGCAACAGCAGACTCTCTTCTTGACTGTTTTATTGCCAGTCATACACATTAAGACACAATAAAATAAATAACAACACTAATATTTAAAACTATTAACTTACGGTAGAAAGTCGTAAATCTTCTCACTGTACAAGCTTTTGCTACATTGACGAAAAACCCATTCCCGCCGATCTCTCATTCTTTTTATGGCCAGATAATCTTTATGGCTTTTAACCAATCAGATCTCGATGTTTCAAATTATTTTTCTTCACGAGTACGTCTACATTACATATATTTTATAGTAATGAGATTTTTGTATTGTTGTTTAGCAGAAAATGAACAATTTTTATTAGCTTAAATGATATATATCGTTTCATATAGATTTATTCATTTGTTCAAATTATTTTATTCATCTAAAAATACTGAATTTGAAAATTAAGAATGTTGCATCGGATTGTATTGTATCGATAAGTGAAATTTAAATGACATTATAAAAACATAAACTGTTTTTAAAGGATTTTAAGTTTTTCAAAAGTGATAATAATATTAGGAATATATTTACATGGGTCAACCAACATTTATACACGCGTCTCTGCTTGTACATACCAATATTTTCATTTGGAAATAATTTCGTTATAAACGGAGGATAAAAAGAAATGGAAACCTATTTTTCATAATAATGACCATAAATTTTAAAAGATAATTACACCTTTCTCGAAAAGCCTCTTTGTCAGATTCTTCGGGGTTTTATTGTTATTTATCCAATATCGCAAATAAAATGACAAAATTAGAAAAACAATAAGGTCTTTCCTCGCGTAGAGGAAAGACCTTAATTACAAAAAGTTGAAAGAAAATACCCAAATTGAAAGGATTCACTTTTATTTGATAGCAAATAATATTTTGTATCACCAAAAATATCATATAAAAATATAACTTCATCCCTTAAACTTGTTTCCATCAAACTCTTTGGAAAATCTTAAGTCCTCTAACTTCCATATGACAAAAAAGTGTGATTTATTTCGCATGTGTTGCGTTTTTAATACAATAGGCGTATTAATGAAAGTTGGGAAGACAAAAATCCTTCTTAAATAGAATTATGCTTTTGTTTGAAGAAGAGTAATTTTCTGGATAAATATTATATTTTATGGCTTCTGTGGAGATGAAAGACGTTTGTTCTTTATAAACAAGCAATAAATAATCTTCTGCCAAAGAAAATAGATGTGTTTCCAAAGCACACCAAATGAAAATTTTCCAGTAAGGTTCCAAAGGGTTATAATTACAATAGCTTTAAGATTATTGGCATTTGTAGAAAATCGTAATATATTTATGAAGCAATTTAAAATAAGCCTCAAATGCATGTCTCTGGGAAATTAATTTATATTGTTATTAAATGATAAATAGATATTTTAGAGTTCGAAATTTGTATTTTGCAATAATTTACTATACGTATGTTTCCTAAACAAATCACAAGTATTACAAAGAGAGGTTATTTGGAATTTAAAGCAAAATCTCGAACAGTATTATAATTACTATTTTTATTTTTTTATTTGAATTTGTGTTGACCAAATTTTCGTACTTTTAGGTTGCATTTACCAATGACATTATATAACTATATCGAATTTGAGCTACACGAGGGCACCACCGAAGCTTTTAAGGTTTGTCGACCCAACTATATATATTTTTTACTTAATGGTTGTTTATGTATCCGTTTTTGGTTTGTTTATATTCACTTCGAATTTCGAATTTCCGTTAACTGTCATTTGTACTTTTAGCTATGAGCATACAATACGTTTATAATTTTTCAACATATTGAATAAGGACCTGGGACCACAAGCACGGTTGCTTATTAACAGAAAACAGAATTTTCCATTCAACCATGGGAAAATTAAGGACAACACATCCGGGATTCAACATAAATCTATACGAACCCTTTTTTCGTAAATTGAATAATTGGGTTGTGTACACATATCATCAAAAATGTACGAAAGTGTGCCCTTTTTCGATTAGGGCGACACATTTCCGGCATTTGTGAAACACAACCATTATTCTTAACGGGAAAAAGTAAAACTCCGAGCATTATTCTTAACGGGAAAAAGTAAAATCACAAAAATACTGAACTCCGATGAAAATTCAAAACGGAAAGTGCCTATAAGCAAATGGTAAAATCAAAAGCTGAAATAGTTATCAGACTATAAAAATTAACCATAGCACAACAACACAAAGTACCGAGTCACAACGAATGGATATCGCCAAAAACAAAAGGTAATACAGTAAAAGTTATAATTTACAGACAAATAAAAGAATACAACAACGCCTCATTAAGATGAGAAACCACGTCAGTGCCTAGAATCTTTACTTCAAGACCATCGTGTATTATTTGTGAAGTTGATACGGAATATTTATCAATAAAGTCTTGGTATATTCCGATGCACTTTTTTATAGAAAAATGGCGAGACGTTCTTCTGTTGACCTGCGTTATCATTTATATGTTCATAATTATAAAATAACTGTTAACAAAACTTTTAATTTTGAAATACTGAGGCTTTTCTACCTCAGGCATAGATTACCTTAGCTGTATTTGACAAAACTTTAAGGAATTTTATTTGGCTTTTTTAACAATTTTTGATTCGAGCGTCTCTGATGAGTCTTTTGTAGCGAAACGCGCGTCTGGAGTAAATATAAAATTTCAATCCTGTTATATCTATGATGAGGTTATTAACATATCTCTGGTTATCAACTTTCCGCTCATATAGTGGTGACGTTTTACAAAGTCTGAGTAACAGCTGAAGTGGGAAATGTATATCCCATATGCGGGTGAGGTTGGTATATTGATCCTAAGCTGTTGGAAATTGATAATTTCAAAATCAAAACCGTCTCATTTGTGATAGATTCTGGTCTAAGATGACGACTTCTATCAAATTCTAGGTATAATTCTAAAATAGAGGCAGTTGAAACCGTGTCTGTTGTTTCTGTAATTTCTAGTTCTGGAAGGATATATAAGTGGAACCCAATTATAATAGTTTGGATTGATAACGGAAAGAACATCATCAATATATCTGAATGTGAAATTAAATGATCTGGCTTTTTTGGTCTTCTTATTTTTGACGAATGCCATGAAGTTACCCTGACTCGAATGAAAATAAGATAACGTCTACTAGTAGAATCACACAGTAAGTTCCCATTGCAATGCCGACAATTTGTTGAAAAAGTCTACATCCAAATTCAACAAATATTTTGTTAACAAGAAACTCAGCATACTGATCACTTGCTCCTCTGTGTAGCATGATTTACCTTTTTGTTCACTTTTAACAAAAAATGCCGTGTGATATCCCGAAGTAATAAATTTCAAGCGTATGCTACCATTTTAATGTCGAAAAGCATGGTGGGTAATTGCTTTTAGACAATTTGTCAATTGTACTTAGGAAAGGATGATATACAGGGTTAAACATCAACTAATTTTATTTAACTATTTATAGAGAAAGACCGATATTCAATATTATCCAGAATGTTTTTTTAGAGTTATTTAGAATCCACATATGGTTAATATCACTACACAAGTAAACAGTTTTACATGCTGTTTTTCTGAAGACCCTCATTCACTGCGAACAAAAACTTTGCCCGGTAATGTACCGTTGTTAATACAAACGATCACCTTATATGAGTAAATATGATAGAGTGTATTATAAAATACAATAGTTATAGTCAATGGAACAGCAACCCAAAATAATCTAAAGATATCTATGTAAGGTTGATATAACGATTTTTCAAATTAATATACGGTATAACGGTATTCATTAACAAAATTAGATCTGTGTCTTAACAATATGTCAAGCTTTAACTATATATAATGTCAAGGTACCACTTGTGAAGCTGTGTATCTGAGATCAACTCCTTTTGTTTTGTGTGGTTCGTATTGCTCAGTCTATAGTTTTCTATGTTGTGTTGTGTATCATGTTGTTTGTCTTTTGATCGTTCTTTCCATGGCGTTGTCATTTTATTTTCGACACATGAGTTTGAATATCCCTTTTATAGTATCTAACACCTCTTTTCTGTAAATCGTGACGTGTTTACATACTCACAACGGACAACATACATGGTTGCAATCATTTCTGATATTAGAAAAATTGGAACCGTTGAAAAATATAAAATGTTCACGACAACAAAAACATTTATTTTAGTTCATACACATTTTTTGTTTTTGTTTTGAAAATCCGTCAAACATACAATATATGACATTTCAGAAATATTTGTTAATGTATTTAAGGGATTTCAACTATTAAAACTATATTCGATATTTTTATGTTCTTTCCATTGCAGTTTATCCAACATCAAATAATAGTATATACAACGAAGCAATTCCCAAATTGTAAGAACCAGATATACATGTGTGTCTCTGCAAGAACAAACGCAAAATAAAATTATTTACATCTAATGCATTTAAGTAAATTGTTTGTATATATATAAAACACTACTCAGCATCAAATTATAGGTTTATTCCTTAAATGTGGTTCTAGAGAAGAAAAAAAAATTAGTTAACAAGAAGCGAAGGCTATTGATAGAACATTCTAACTCATTAATTGAGAGGCAATACACAAAAACCATCAAAAGACATCAAAAAGTAAACAAAGCGCATAGTACAAAACCGAAGACTGAGCAATATGAACCCAATCAACCACTGGGGTGACATCAGGTGCTCTAGACCGTGGCAGCCGTCGTGTTGTTCATGTAAGTAAAATCTTAGTGGAAATTATTTGAATTGCTGCCCAACTTTTTGTGTTATGGAAAAGCGTTGAACTAAATGAACGCCACCCATCGACCCAAAATAAATTGTTGAATTCTCTGATTAGGGGCTTTCCTTTTTGAATTTTCTTCGGTGTTCAGTATTTTTGTGATTTTACTTTTAACAGATAAGTTTATTTTTGGTTTGACTTTGCAAACATAGTTCTTAGTTTGGTCCGCTTTGTATTCAACTTCTGTGTGCAGTCTTTTATTAATTATTATTTACATGAGTAGACTTTTGATTAAGCCTGTATGATTCATGTTAATAAATAAACTCATCATAGATACCAGGATTAAAATTTTATATTTAATTTTATATGTTAAATCACTGTTTACTTGATAGTTTGGATTGGTCTTATGTTTTGATTCGTTATTTCAAAAACATACCACCTGTTTTTATACTTAAAACTGCATACAAGATAGAAATTACGCATCATAAAACCATGAATTACACACCGTTGGCAATTGTAATCATGTCAGGACCTAACACGTCTAGTCGTTTTTTTTTCGTACTTGCAATTTGGCCATAATTTGAGATGTGGACGCAAATAATGTGGAGTAAACGACAATGAGGCAGGAACACATCAAATGGTGCATTTGCTTTTTTTTGTGTTGATTGGATGATCATATTTTTTTACAGCTACACACTTAAGAGTAGAACATATGTTCGTTCTGCTCGTTTGCAAGGGCATACGATACAGTTACAGGGGAGGTAATGACATTGCTAAAGTAAACTGTTTTCGCGACGTCAAAATGAGAAATATCGAGAAAAGATGCATTTTTCGACTGATTTTTATCATTCAAACTGATTTAACTTAAATTCGAATTCATGGACCCCTCTTTTTTAAAATGACATTTGGTTTAGTTACGTATGAAGATTATTTGTACCATTTTTTTCACAAAGAAGTCAACAATTTAATGTTTTAAATTGGATAAATATACAGCAAAAAATGACGTTTTTTATATCCCAATTCATGAACATTTTATGAATATGAGTCATTTTTAAACCAAAAATGCATGAAGTATAGGAAACTTATATAGAATAGATATTACAAACGATTTTAACAAAAAAACAGCTTGTGTTAATCTTTTAAAACAAAAACGTTATGTATTTCTTTCAAGAGGATAAATACGTCAACAAATCTGAACAAATATCGGAAATTTCAACCTCATTTTAGACAAAAAGTAGCACATGAAGGTATTTTGTATTACATAATTGAAAATAGCTTATATGCAAATTTTCATCAAAATTTCAATACGGGTTCAAAACTGTATCGTATGCTCTAAGTGATTTTGCCATTTCATTAGGGACTTTCCGTTTTTGAATTTTCCTCGGAGTTCAGTATTTTTGTGATGTTACTGTTTAAACCAAATTAAGATGCGCTACGTATGTTACTGTTATATTTTATGCTAGAACTCAAAAAAATTTGTTAGGTTGGAATCGAACTGAAATTATTCCGTTCAGACACTGGCAACCCCCAGCACTGTACCCAACGTGTTAGACCAATTGGCTAGATTTAATATAGCGTTAGTTTGGCGATGTATTTCATTGTCAGCTTAATTCAGCATTGTAATACACGGTACATGATACATTGTAGCTTGGAGATTGTATGAATGCAGTTCCTCTTTAGTCCTCTATAAATCCATTTATCGTTAAGGATTAATATGCTTCTTGTCATATAAATTTAGAACTGCATTTATGCAATTGCAAATATATAAAATATATCATCACCTTAGAGAGAATTTGAACTCAAGATGTTTTGACATTAGACAACAGCCCTAGACCATTCAATAAACTAGACTGATTACTTATATGTAATATTGCAAGCTTGAAAATATCAGACCAAAGTCACATTATTATATTCCCAAACAAATGAATTATAAAAAGTTAATAACCGAATTCCAAGAACAAAATCAAATCGGAAAGCCCCTTATTTAATGGCAAAATCAAAATCTCAAACACACCATACAATGAAAACAACTGTCATGTAGAAAATGATGGATTGAACATGGTTTTATAGCTCGCGAATCCGCTCTCTTGTACAGCAGTCGCATAAAGTTCTATTATATACGAATATATAAAATTTGCATCAAAACATTATTGTAAAATTTGTGGCCCAAACAAACCAACCATGGGCCAACAAAGTATAAAAACAAATATATTTGTTTTAAACCAACTGAATCAACCTCTCCTCGTACACCTATTTTCATAATTATGGGTTTTAATTTTGTGGCAAAAATAGAATTATGGGGGCAATAAACTCATATCCAAGCCATTATCTAAATAAAAATGATTCCTTGATATATTTGCTCATTTGTAAGCTTGCGTTTTGTCTTATCATTTTTTGACGTGACGTTGTCAGGTCGACTACGACTTAAGAATGTGAATCATTTTTAGACGTGACGTTGTCAGGTTGACTATGACTTAAGAATGTGAATATCCGTACCATGCAATCGATACTAGCACCGAACACTATTACTAGTAAATGAACGTAAGTCTTAAACGGTCTTTTTAGTCTGAACACAATCTTAAAAGTCGGAACAATAAATTATTCAGTGATGTTTAGTCGTTCAGTCATTTTTTCAGACTTATTCACTGCTGTTAATAAAGACTTTTGTTTGAGACAGTTTGCAGTCAAATTAGATCTGTGCATGCAGTCTTTGCTCAAACAGTTCATTAGTTTTGTTAACCTGTATACATCAACATTATTATGAATTGTCTGAAAATTACTGAACACTACTGCATTGACTACAAGCGAATTGACTGAACAGTTCCGAATTTGCTGCATTGGATGAGTCTGAACACTGAATTAAGATTGAAAATGGCTAATAAAATTATAGTCTATAGAGAGCTGTTCAGATCAAAACAACTATTTCAGATCAAAAATATTTGTTGTGAATGATCATTGAAATATCGAATATCACAGTGGAAGAAAAACACTGTGTTTGAGGCTCTATATAAAAATAAGAAGATGATATATGGTTTCCGAGTGACAACTGTCCACCATAGGTATAGATTATCGGGTTTACTACACATTGATATCGTAAAATATCAGCCGCGAGCCACAATGTGAACCTTTTTGGCGAGTGAGCGTAGCAAACGAGCTAAAAAAGTTTCACATTGTGTCGAGCGGCTGCTATTTTACGATATCTATACGAAGAAAACCCGATTATCTTTTTATCGTTCTATTACTGGTCGTTTCTTTTTCCCTAAGACAGTTTTACGCTTGACATAAGCAAGCTTGATAACGTCTCCTCTCGCATTGTCACGTCGCTGATACATTCTCCTCTCACATTGTGACGTCGCTGATAATGCCTGGTCTCGTTTTGAAGTCTTGATACGAGAATTACGGAGCAACAGAGCAGGGTGATATCGGCAGAGGGAAGGACGATAAATAAAAGTATGAGGACGTTGTGTCGTTAGGTGAGAATACGGAAAAGTAAATATTCGAAAATGAAAAGACAATATAAAGAAAAAAAATCTAAACCAAGTGAATTATTTAGTGCATATTATTTTGTATCTTAGAAGTAAATGCCCTCAATGGGTCGTATATTTTGCACAGGTTAAGAATATGTAACAGTTTAAAACACGTTTCGGTGCACGTAATACTATGGTATATGTCTTGTTTTTTTAAATTCTGGTAATGTAGTTACCTTTAAAATAGTGAGAATCTATTAGTAAATACAAACACACATTGATTGATATTACGGGACAGATTGTTTAAATGAAAAACATCTCAAAGATGATGAAGATTTTCTATTACTAAATTGTTCCACATTTGGAGACAATAAAATAAAATTAACGGTACCAATTTTCTTGCACCAGATGCGTATTTCGACAATACATGTCTCTTCAGTGATGGTCGTGGCCAAACTATTTGAAATCCAAAGCTTATATAAAAGATAAAGAGCTATAATCCAAAAGGTCCAAAAAGTATAGCCAAATCCGTGAAAGGAATCAGAGCTTTGCATGAGGGAGATACATTCCTTAATTTATAATAATTTCTATCATTTTGTAACAGCAAATTTTAATAACACAAAAAAATTCGTACTTTCATGCCATAAAAGTATGCTGATCGTATTTATCCAATTGATCTTGAACCAAATTATATCGGGTATATCTGGGACACCACATATACAATTGCGTCTGCTTCATAATTTGACATGCATCTTGAAAATCAAAAAATAACGGTATCGGATGATAACTAAACATTACGCCGAGTATTTTATTCTCTGTGCTAAAAAAAAAACAGTGTTATGGTTTATAGAAAATATGCACTGTTTAACTTTGCATTGCACAAGGTCATGTGTTTGTCTGACTGTAAATGACGTTTTTACAGTAAATCCATTGGCTGTTAGATGTGAACTGGTTGATATTCTATTATTAGTGGTTATTGGCTTTCGAATAGCCGCCAATAACTTTAATTATGTTGTACTGTTACAATGTTGTAAAACCTCAATTTTTTACATTTTTACCTTTGATGTCTGTTTGTTTTCCTCACCAATTGTTGCCAATCTAATGGTATTCAATGCGACTGCCAATCAAGTGAAAGATTTAGCTAGCTATAAACCAAGTCCTACATAAGGAAATGCCAGTACCAAATAAGAAAAATGACAGTTGTTTACCATTCGTTTGAAGTGTTGATCTTCTGTTTTTTTGCGCTTTGATAAAGGACTTTCCGTTTTGAATTTCCTTGTAGTTCGGTATTTTTGTCATTTTATTTTTTACACCACTGTTCCAGGTAAGGGGATTGGTTTGCGCCTTCATATAAGCTTAACTCCGCCTCATCCAGTATGTGCCTGTCCCAAGTGATTCAATGGTTCAATGATTCGATGGTAACTGACTTTCATAAGATGCCTTTTTGTACGAGAAAAGATATTCACCAATCTGCTATTTATAAAAAGCGGAAGATACCAAATGGGTAGTCAACATTACTTTAGTAATCGAAGAGAAACTGACAACACCATGGCGGAAAAAACCTGAAGAAGAGACAAAAACAGTTTCAAAACACTACATAGAATACTGAGGACAGGAATCTTATCTCAAATGCAGGGGTAATTGCAGTTGATTTGAAATGGTATTCAGATCATCCTGTTCCTCATGTGGCACCCGTCATTTTGCTAAATCTAAGTAAAGATTCGGAGATCAGTCTTATTTGATGAAGGTAAAGTCGGGGATAAACAAAAGAGTTGATGTTTAACGGCTGGTGTCAATAGTGGAACAAGAAGTATTGACTCTTTTAGGACATTTGAGTTCACCTAATATTTGTTTATGGGGTTCCTTTAGTAGTATTTTGGACTGATTTTTGTCTTTTCGTCGTTCTTCTTGTAGCCATAGTGTTTTCTGTATAATGAGTTGTATACGTTCATTGGTATCTCATCCAAATTTTGAACAACATTACACATGTATAGCAAATATATAAAGAAATCCTTTTCGGTAAATGTTTTATGTTGACATGTGTTTTTACGAATCATACGTTGCTGATTAATTTTAATTCTAAATATGACGAGAACAATTACATGACGTGTAACGCTTACATCCTTTCTTGAACCTCACAAAAGCTTTACTAGATTAGAGAGTTGGTAGCTGGCACAACAATACGATAAGAAGTGTGTATTCTTGCGAAAAAATGTCTGTCAGTGATATATCGGAAATGTTACTCAAACCGAGGCTTATAAGGATTAATTTCACAGATAGAGTGACTTATGCGATGAATTTGGTCTCTTGTTGATTTCGAAATTCCCAATTTAAATTTATGGAAAATCTAGTATTAAGACTTTTTTCTTCACATAATAAGATATAGTATTGATTTCCATTGTATGGTTAATAATAATTCTACGACAGTTTAATTAAACTCTAAGATCTCGAAAACAAAAAAAGTACGAAAGAGAAATTGATTATGTAGAAAAATACATTAATTTTCGTTAAAATTGATTGGTTTTTCGAACTAAATGCGTTTCAGTTCTTTATTGCACTTGATCGGAACGATCAGAGACAGCAAATGCACATTCTGCCGAAATAAATACAAATTGCTTTAGATTTGTTTAAAAAAAACATATAGTAGAATAGTACTTTTCTAGCCTTCATCCTTGAAACTGTTTGTAGACCTTGTAAGTTACAGATGATGAAACATTTAATTAACATTTTGTTCTTGCTCTCTAAGTACGTAAGGTATATTAATACTCACAGTTATTCAGAAAATTTCAAAATACTAGTACCAAATACAGATATGAAAAATACTAATGAAATGGTATTACAAAAATATTGAGCTCCAAAAAGAATTAAAAAAGGAGGAGTACATAAAAACTATCAACATTAAACGCTATCAATCAACAGAAAAAGACAGTAAAAACAACTACGTGGTATAGGCATTTGTCGAAGAACATGACGGGCTAAACCTGGTTTTACAGCTAGCTTAACCAAGTAACTGAAAGAACTGTAGTTTTCCAAATGAATCCATCAATACTGCTCCAAAAATAGACCCAGCAACCGAAAAAACCTGAACAAGAAGCATATATCAATTTAAAATATCAAAGAATTACGAACTGCCACAACGACAAAGGAAAAGACTCGCGGGAAAGTTTCAGATATCTCATCACCAATTGACGAAACAACTTTAGACATAAAATGGAGTGGTTGCTACCTTGTTTGTTTATCTATGTATTATTTAAAAACAAACCGATACTATAAAATTAACGGTACCAATTTTCTTGCACCAGATGCGCATTTCGACAATACATGTCTCTTCAGTGATGCTCGTGGCCAAAATATTTGAAATCCAAAGCTTATATAAAAGATGAAGAGCTATAATCCAAAAGGTCCAAAAAGTATAGCCAAATCCGTGAAAGGAATCAGAGCTTTGCATGAGGGAGATACATTCCTTAATTTATAATAATTTCTACTATTTTGTAACAGAAAATTTTAATAACACAAAAAATCCGTATTTTCATGCCAGTACCGAAGTACTGGCTACTGGGCTGGTGATGCCCTCGGGGACTAATAGTCCACCAGCAGAGGCATCGACCCAGTGGTAGTAATAAAATTAACAGCACCAATTTTCTTGCACCAGATGCGCATTTCGACAATACATGTCTCTTCAGTGACACTCGTGGCCAAAATATTTGAAATCCAAAGCTTATATAAAAGATGAAGAGCTATAATCCAAAAGGTTCAAAAAGTATAGCCAAATCCGTGAAAGGAAACAGAGTTTTGCATGAGGGAGATACATTCCTTAATTTATAATAATTTCTACTATTTTGTAACAGAAAATTTTAATAGCACAAAAAAATCCGTATTTTCATGCCAGTACCGAAGTACTGGCTACTGGGCTTTTTTTCAATCATAAAATAAGATATTAAAATGAACAAGAAATTACAGAAAAATGTAGTCAAATAGTCTTTGAGTCGACAAAATGATGAGTAATTCAACCAAATATTTTTTTATTGATCTACCTAACATATTGACTTCTTATCTAACTAAACTAACAAAACGCATTTCCTTTAGATAATTCTTTTTCTAAAAATTCACCCCGTGTCGTATAAGACATAGGAAAGCATCAAAGACTTTAACCAAGGAAAATAACCAGATTGAAACAATGTACATAATAGGCAGGATTTATTCGATGACCTTTTCAAACATATAGCTTGTAAGTGATTATCAATTAATATAATTGCAATATGTACGAGAGTCTTTCATGTATAGTTTGTATGTATTTTGTAATCCACAACTCCTCCGATGAATATTTACGATAAGAACTGACAAACGTAAGCATTGACGTAACCTGATTCTTAAACTTTACAAAGACAATAACAATCAAAACCATGGAGTAAACCAAAGGACATTTACATCAACAGTTCAATAAATAATAAATAAGAAACAACACAAACTCCACTAAAAGCCGGGAGTGACATCAGGTGCTCCAGAAGGGTAAGCATTTCCTGCACCGTATACGGCACCCGTATTATTTCTTTGTGCAGTTCGGTAAAGATGGAAGGTTATTATGACTGAGTAAGAATATCAGATATGATTTCTGACACACTTTTGTCATAATGGCCAATCAGCTCATGATGGCCACCGTAAAATTTCTTGAGTGATGACCTTAATTTGATTGATTCATAGCTCTGTCTAAGCAACTTTTGAAAAAGCAGTATTCCTCGTTCAACAAAATCAACGTACTTTGAGCTAGCTCTAGAGTAGGGTATCAATGAAGACACATATGCTCCATATGCTGGTGCTGCTGGGATGTTGCTACACAGAAATGGAAAGTTGACTATAGGAAAATTAAAATCATCGCGTTTGTCATAAATTTTGGTATTCAACCTACCACCAGTAGTCATTTCGAGAAAAGGTCTAAATATGAAGCAGATTTATCTGTGTCGGTAGTAACTTTAATTTCAATTTCACTTAAATTAAAAAGTGTTCACTGAATCTATTATTATTAAGAGACAGTACATCATCAATATACCGAAAGGTGAAACTTAAAGACTGGCCTAATTTCTTTTCTCCTTTCTGTACAAGCCCTTGGACAAATTCTGCTTCATAGGAATACAAAATTGCAAGTAGAGGAGCGCAATTGGTACCTATTGGGATTCTAATAGTCTGGTGGAAGAACAAACTTCCAAATTCAACAAATATGTTGTCAATTAAAAGTCCAGCATGGCAGTGATGTCCTCTTCGATGTATTTTTTTCTTGACTGTTTGATTTTTTACAAAGTAAGCTGAATTCCTGCCCAAACTAGATATTTAAAACGTCTAGTGCCCTGTTTGTTAAAGAAACATAGGCTGACGAGTTTTCCAGGATCTCCTGCTTCGTAAGCGTACTTAGTGTATACTAGTATGTAGGATTTCCAAGTGTGTTATTTGTACCGAGTTCCTTAATCAGGCAGTCAATGTAGTGTTTCTTGCAAACAAAAACAATATTGTTTGAGGCTTTGTCAGCTGGAACGACAACATATTTGTTATGGAGGCAAGACAATTCCTCTATGACTCGAGGGTCTTTAAAGATGGAAGGAGCGTTGGTGCTCATTGACCCTTTAAGCTTACTTACTCTTATCTGAATCAATGACTTCACTGATTTTGCCCACTCCGAAAGAGTGTCAACCTTAACCTTTTCTTTTTTGCCCAGGCTTTTGCATAACCCTCAACAGAATCCATTAGTAGTTTGAAGTTCTGTTTCCAATTGATTGGCTGTGGCTCTCTGTATTTCGGACCCTTGGACAAAAGTTGTCTCAATTTGTAGTTATTGACTATGTTTAGGTCTCCAGAAATTACATGACCAGCAGTGTTATACACGAAATGGGAATGTGAACAGGCACAAATATCATCACTCTCAAAAATCGAAACAAATTAAAAAGAATCAGATGAGACGTTAGATGATTCTCATTCGTTTTGCGTTACAAGGAAAGTACAGTACACGAAAGGCCATCGATATGGCAAAACAAAATATTCCCAAACTTATATTTTTTCCTTTGATTTCAGAACACGCACTGTTAAATAGCATTTATCAATATGAGAGGTTCTTCATAACTTTAACATTTGATGAATTTTTCCTTTCAAGATTGACATGGAGAGTGAAAATACCCGTGCTGATTTACTCTACAGACCCATCAATAATTACTCGAACGAGACGACACCCCATTTCCTAAGGTTTTCTAACTTATCTTTCATAGCTCCAACAAACGTGTAATGATTAATATGTCTTTAATGATATAATGTTTCTTATCTATGCTATAAGCGGCACATTACCCCTTATATCATAGAATGGTATCGGAATAATTATAAATGCACCCTTCTGAGATAAAGACAGTATACGATATACATGAATGAAAACAAAACCGATTACCTGGCAGGTTTTCGATCTGTGGAGTACCTTATATTAGTGCATTTCGAGATATCTGATTGTTTGCTGCTTTATGTGCACAGAAACCCATCTATCAACCAAGGCAGCGGACAATCAGATATCTAGAAATGTACTGAAGTAAGCAAAGTATTCCACATATTTTCTAAGTTAACTTTATTTTAAAATATTTTTTTAGTTCAGTTTCTGACTTTTTTTATGAATAATGTTATTGTCAGTAGCTTACAGAAAGTCCACACACACATTTACAATGTGATGCATTGCTAAACATGTATCTATGCATACAATACAAAGCAGGATACAGTTGCTTGTGTCATATACAAGAGTTCAAGTTCAATTCTCGTAATTATTTCTAAAAGAACTTAGTAATAGCAGTTGTATATTTGTAAGAGTTGTGACAACGCCATACTATGGTATAATTGTAAATAGGAATATAAAAGTCTTTATCATGATTAATTATCATTCCTTATATATTTGACAAAAGGGTGAATAACTTAAACGAGGCACAATTCATAGCTTTATAATCCAAAGGACTATTGGTCCTTTCATTCAACAAATTGAAAATAACGTCACGTCATATGAGTTAACTCTCCATTGTTTATGTCGTTATTAACTAATCGCAGAGATTTTGTGTGCTAAAATATTATAAGGCATTGAAACGGTTATCAAAAATTTGACTTACATTACTGTATAGATTATATTAACTTCAATTTTATAATTGTTAAAGGGGCAAACGCTACGAGATATAACAAAAGTAAAAATATGATTTGTTTTTCAATAATTAATGAAAGTGAAATGGTGAAACAAGAATTCGCTTTTAGCAGCCAGTTTGGTTCATTTCGATAAAAAATAAGCTAAGAAACCTCGCCGATGAATTATTCACTTGCAAGTGTATAATACGACCTCATTGAACCCGTATTCCTGTGATAATCCGACCCCTCTAGAGATGGTTTACGAATAAAGGAGAATTGTTGAGTTATCAAATATAAAAGCAAATGATAGTCAAAATCAAGGACCATATGGCTGACAGATTCTACCAGACAATGGGAAGCTTAAATCATCTTTTTTGTTTTCAACATAATCCCATTGTCTATTTTTAGATGTAAGTAAAGATATGACACAGACTTAACTGTATATGTTGTATCATTTATCTCTGGTAGATGGGATAGATGCGTTCGACATATTCACCAAATTACTAGTATTAAGTGAGATAACATCATCTGTATGGGATAAAGTGAATTTAAAGTATATTGCTAACTTCTTTTCTTTCTACCTAAGAAGTTCTTGTATAACATCAGACTCATAAAAATAAAGGAACAAATCGACAAGAAGAGGGTCACAATTGGTTCCAATGGAAATGTCGATTGTTCGTTTAAAACACGTCCTCCAAACGTAACAAACATCTTGATAATGTCAGTTTCAGAGACTTTTTTGTTTGAATCAGAATGATTTTACAAAGTGAGATTTATCCTCTCCTACAACAAGATACTTGTACCTATGTTGGCTATTCTTTTTATGAAAAATACAAAATACATGTAGTCCGATATGAATTAAAATTGATATTTTTTATCATAATTTCATATTTCATAAATTATTGCAAAGTCCATTTAAATTTCATAGTATATATTAAAATCAGATAAAATAAATTTATAGGTAGAATAATTAATTATAAAATAATACGAAAATAAATTAATTTAATAACGTAATAAACACAGACATTAAAAATATATTAAGTTAAATATTACAAGATGCTTATATTTCATTACTTCTTTGAAGTTGGTAAGAAACCACGATTAGACTTGTCAATTAAGAATATAAATTTATGTTTTCTTAATTTACATTCGTCATTCTGTCTGAAAAAGCCATATTTTGTAGAATTAAGAATAACGTATGCAGTTCCATACTTTTTCTGTCTTATCAGTTCGTTTGAAGTCAAATTCTGGAATAGACCCAACTAAACCATTTTGCACAAAAGTAATAAATCGTGTTTATGATTATGATGCTCCCTTTTTTTTCTTATATCGACCGTTTTAGAATCTAAAGGCATTATTCGGAATATTTTCAAAAGCGTACACATAAACGTTCTTATTGGTTAAAGTGTTTGTTGTTTTTATTTTCGCGTACAAACAATAAAGCTACCTACATTTCTCAAGATTCTGAAACGCCGTGTTTATACTTTTCGGTTGATTTGCTATGCTCATATTTGCAGTTTCGTCTTCTTATTGTATGAACGTAATGTTTTTGTAATTATGAGTTAAATTGGAGGGGGTGCTTATCGTTTGTTTATTAGACTTGATATCAATTTGATTGTTTGGAAGGGTTGAGTTTTATGCTTCGTCAGTGACTGAATAAATGCAAATAATTCGAACGTTAACATACAGTTATACCTTTGAAAAATCACATATTTTGCCTTTTGCATAAATCTCTCACAATAAATTAAAATCATGTTGTGTTGCACATTTCTAGACATTGCAAATGACAACAAAAAATAAACAAAAATGCAATGGTCGACGTTTAAGTGTTAATAGTATGGTTTGGTTACCAGTATCAACAGTAAAGGTTTTCAAATATACACTATTTGAATTGGTATTGCATATTAAATTTGTTTTGTTTTACTTGGTTGATTTGTTTCCTTGGTCAATGTTTAATAGTACTGATTATTTCTTCAAAGGATATGAGAATCCTCAATCATGGCCCTGCAACTATTATCGTGCAACCGATATGAAAAATTTGATACACTTCAAACAAGAAAACTTATAGCCTCACTTAAAATAATTCAATATACGAAAAATAACAAGATATGGCAATTATGAACAAACAGCAAACATTAAATAACAGGCTCCTGATTTGGGACAGGCACATTACAGAAGACTGCGGGGTTATATAAAAAAGAAGACGTATGATTGCCAATGAGACAACTCTCAACAAGAGATTAAATGACACAAAAATTGACAGCTATAGGTCACCGTACGGTCTTCAACAATGAAAAAAGCCAATACCGCACTAGTCAGCTATAAAAGACCCCTAAATGGCAATGTAAAACAATTCAAACGAGAAAACTAACGACCTAATTTATATACAAAAAATGAACGAACACAAAAATGTTACCCATAAGCAAACAACAATCACTGAATTACAGGCTCCTGACTTTGGACAGGCATATACAGAACGTAGCGGGGTAAAACTTGTTAGCGGAATCCCAACCCCCTCCTTAACCTGGGACAGTGGTGTAACAGTACAACATAAGAACGAAGTATAAAATCAGTTGAAAAAGGCTTCATTTCATTGTATAGATTAGTACAAAGCATACGAAAAACACACCATGAAAACGAAAAACACAAAGCACAAATATAAGACTATTTGCATATACATGAAGCTAGTTGAAAGCCAATTAAAACTGATAATTAAATCATGGTCTCCAAGACTGAAGAATGAATAAATATATATCCAACGGACATACATTACAGTCTGAAGAACGCATGACCTTGTGCAATGTCAAAATATAAGTAAACATTATCGACAGGATGTGTGATCATGAGTACTCAACACTGAACATAAATAATAGTATATATTTTAGTTATATTTTAATTATAAAAACCGATGTTTAAATTTTAAACGATTTTACTACGGTGCCGAATTGCCAATTTGATCACCTTGTTAAAACTGTTATTTAAAGACATGATCAATGAGTTATGTATTTATAAGGAAATTTCAAATTTGCTATGATTGCCAATGCAAAATCACAACGCATAAAAAGTAAACATTTATATTTCAAATATTCATTCACTTCTTCTGAATGAATACAACATAAAAAAAGAACATATCAAACCTTGTTAAGTAAAATAATATTTTCTTCATAGAGAAATAAGTATGAATAGATAAAAGCTGGTGCAAACTTTAATAAGAAAACAACACAACGACATAGGAAATTAAGTTATATCTGGTGGTCAGCATACAACATATATAATGAGACAATGTGTCGAGCTATATAAATCGCGATTAGATGTGGCATGATTGCCAATATCCCGTCTTTAGTGTAAAGTTTATTTGTTCCCCTTTAAGAATACCAGTCCTCACTACAAGCTGCTATTTCTTTTTTTAGATTTTATGCAGAGGAGATAAGGAAATTGAATGATATTTTGTAAGGAAAATCTAGGTAAATACGGAAAAGTCTGTGAAATCATGAGAAACAATAACCGTTGTTTACGGAAAATATTTTGTTTTATCATACTTGCTGTCAAATTCTTCAATAAAATATTCATTATTTTTTTTACCAGTCAGAGTTTAAATTTAAGTTCACTTTCTTCTGAAGCGCTTTTGTAAAACATGTTGAGTCCATTTTACCTGTCGAGTGGATGTTGACATGATATCAAGATAGTGTCAGGAAGTATCATATAATGTGTATGATATGTCAACTACGGCGACATATAACACATATTTCCTTTTAATCATATTCATGCATTTAATGAAAAATTTGCTGCATGTTAATGGTGATAGCTATTCAACTGTTCCTACGGAAATGACAATTTTTAGTTTTCTGCTCCTGATATCGCCTCGAGTGCGGAATCCATCAGTTATTGCTTTGAATAAAAGCAACAGTAGTATATAAATAAAGGCAACAGTAGTATACCGCTGTTCGAAATTCACAAATCGATGGAAAAAAACAAAATCCGGGTTACAAACTAAAATTGAGGGAAACGCACCAAATATAAGAGAACTACGACACAACAGAAACACAACATTAAAATGTAACACACACAGAAACGAACTATAATATAACAATGACCATTTCCCTGGCTTGGTACAAGGCATTTTAAAATAAAAAGGGTAGGTTGAACCTGGTTTTATTGCATTCCAAACCTCCCGCTTTAATGGCAATGTTAATTATAACATTATAATGACAACATTACATGACAGGACTATAATACAAATAAATTGGTGAAAATATAGTATACCGCTGTTTGAAAGTCATAAATCGATTGAGAGAAAACAAATTCGGGTTACAAACTAAAAAACGGTAAACACACCAACTATGAGAGTAAAACAACGAAATATCAAAAACAATGAAGTACAACAAAATGAAACGCCAATGCAGCACTCACAGAAACGAACTATAAGATAACAACTGTCTTTTTCCTAACTCTGTACAAGTCTTTTTAAGAAAGAAAGGTGGGTTGAACCTGCTTTTGATGCTAACCCAATGACAATGTCAATTATAATACTTAAATGACAACATTACATGACAGGAATTCAGCACAATTAAATGCTAGAACATTCAGGACAGAAATACACAAATAAACAAAACAATAGTACATTGCGACATACTAACCAAAAATTGAATCGAACACGTAAAACAACCTAGCACAGCACACAAAAACATCACAATAGAACTGTCTGTTACACGTATGGAACGCCGTTACTGCCTTATTATGGAACGCCGTTACTTCCTCATGGTACTTCATTCTTTATCATGATGAGCTTTTTCTTTATTATGATGAGCCTTTTCTCTATTATGATGAAGTTTTTCTTTATTATGATGAGGTTTTTCTTTATTATGATGAGCTTTTTCTTTATTATGATGAGCTTTTTCTCTATTACGATGAGCTTTTTCTCTATTATGATGAGCTTTTTCTTTATTATGATGAGCTTTTTCTCTATTATGATAAGCTTTTTCTTTATTATGATGAGCTTTTTCTCTATTATGATGAGCTTTTTCTCTATTATGATGAGCTGTTGGAAAGGAATCATGGGAAATAAAGAGAATTAAGATGAAACAAAAAGATAAATGGCAGAATCAGAAATGTTGAAAGTTCTTGGAAATGTTTGCTTGCTCCATGTGCGGGAAATGTTTGATAAAGGGAAAAAATAACACCAAATATTGTCAGCATGCTTTCAAAACATGAACTGGAATATATCTAGTAGTTACCATTCCAGCGCATATGATGACACTGCTTCTCACTTCAGCCACCAACTATGCTCCTCACGACTATGCATAAGTTAGGGATTTCGTTACCACAAATACTAATAACCTTTACTTAATTCTTCCATACATGTACATGTATATAGATTTTAAGATTATGTTTTCAAGTTTGAATATATCTTAAAACGATCCCGGTAACTCTTTAATGATTTAAATAAACTCATTCTAAAATGTTACCAATTCAGCACTGTAATTAGATCATTGAATATTGTTTTATTGGTATTGATATTGATTTTTTTATCAGTAAAATTTAAAGCAAACTAAATATTATTTCTATATACATATACACATTCATGGATCTGCAATATGTCGACTCCTGTATTTTAGCATAGCACAAGGTCAGGTTTTTCTACGACTTTCTATTCGCGTCTTTGCACTAAATCCATTTGATGTGTACTGATTGATATTTTAGTCTTAGATGCATGATTTTATTTATTATTATTTTCGTCTTTTTGTTGTTAAGATGTACAAGTATCTGGCAATGTCCGCTTGTATTTGTATTATTTGTATGTTAATTTATCCATCTGATGCTGTTTCAGAAATTTCATATGTTCAAATTTTTAATGCATTTTCACCATCGTATGTGACGTAATTTTTAATGCCTTTTCACCGTCGTATGTGACGTCATTTTCATAATTTACTGCGTTGAGGCCTGGACTGAGTCGGGTGTGTCTATTCTGTGTTGGTCATTCATTATGTATTCGTGTTTGTTTTATGTAATGAGTTAATACTTCAGTTTCATTGTGTATATCTGTTATATTCATTTGATAAAATTTACTGTTTGCAATAGCATTAATTGTTCTAAATAATTAGGATGTTCTTATCCCAAGCATACAAACTTAGCCATATTTGACACAACCTTTTTCAACTTTTGATCTTCAGTGCTGTACAACTTTGTACTTTTTTTCGCTTTCGATCTTTTATATCTGGGCGTCACTGGTGAGTCTTGTGTGGACGAGGCGCGTTTTTGGCGTATTAAATTTTAAACCTGATGCTTTTTATAATTCATTAATCATGTGTTTCTTTGTCTAATACGTTTTCCTATTTATTTGTATTGTAGTCCTGTAATATTATGTTGTCATTTCTATGTTATATTTAACATTGCCATTAAAGTGCGAGGTTTGGCATGCCACAAAACCAGGTTCAACCCACCATTTTTTCCTTTAAAAATGTCCTGTACCAAGTCAGGAATATGGCCATTGTTATATTATAGTTCGTTTCTGTGTGTGTTACAGTTTAACGTTGCGTCGTTTGTTTTCTCTTATTTTTGAGTGTAAATTGACATTGCGATAAGACGTGCACGGTACTTGTCTATCCCAAATTCATGTATTTGGTTTTGATGTTATATTTGTTATTTTCGTGGGATTTTGTCTGATGCTTGGTCCGTTTCTGTGTGTGTTAGTTACATTGTAGTGTTGTGTCGTTGTTCTCCTCTTATATTTATGCGTTTCCGTCAGTTTTAGTTTGTTACCCCGATTTTGTTTTTTGTCCATGGATTTATGAGTTTGAACAGCGGTATCCTACTGTTGCCTTTATTTAGTCTTTTTAACTGATTTTTAGAGTTCGTTCTTATGTTGTACCACTGTCCCAGGTTAGGGGAGGGTTGGGATACCGTTAACATGTTTAACAGCGCCCCATTCTGTATGTATGTGCCTGTCCCAAATCAGAAGCCAGTAATTCAGTTGTTGTCGTTTGTTTTTGTGTTACATAATTGTTTTTTTTTTTTTTAATTTTTTGTACAAAAATTAGGCCGTTAGTTTTCTCGTCTGAATTGTTTTACATTGTCATTTCGGGGTCTTTTATAGCGGACTATGCGGCATTGGATTGGTTTATTGTTGAAGACCGTAAGGTGACCTATAGTTGTTAATTTATGTATCATTTGGTCTCTTATGGAGAGTTGTCTCATTGGCAATCATACAACATTTTCTTTTTATATACATGTAGGTGTACCAGATGAGTTCTATGATGGATATAACAAAAACAAGACTAAAACTGGGGGAAAACAGGCCAAGAAATATACACATGGAAAAATGTATTGCAACACCAAATTGAAATTGAAATAAAAAAAAACACTTTTTATTTTTTTGTGATATAATTGGTAAAATAGAACAACTTAAACATTATTTAAGTATCACCTGAGCTTAATCAATAAATATTGAATCGATAAGTTTTTATCTGCACATGCAGCTACTGTACCCGTAAACAGCAAAACAGATGTTTTCATCCTCATTGTTTTCAACACTTTAAATAACCAAGTTTTTAAAGTTATGTGATTGACAACTGCAGCAAGATGGCATATTATCAGCATGAGAGAAGCAGGATGTCACTGTAACAACTGCACGTATTGTTGGTCATCACCATTCCACTATACGTCGTTTTGAGTTAAAAATAAGGCACTAAACGATGTTCAAGACCTTCCGAGATAAAGAAGACCCCCTATACCATTTGCTAGGGAAAATCAAGCATAGTGAAGGTTGGTCAGAAGGAAACCCATTGCATACAATACAATCCTAAAAAGAGAGTGGTGGGCATACAGGAGCTTTTTAACAAGAACTGTTCGTGATCGACTCATCACTACTGGTTACCGTGCGATAAGACCATTTCAGAGACCTTTGCTTACAAACAGACACACAGTTTTCCGTATCCAATGTAGTGCAGAGCTCGCTAAAGTTGAAAATTAGCATCGTGGAGGAAGATCCATTGTTCCAATGGAACTCGGTTCATCTTCCTTGGACGGATCGTAGCCCGGATTTGAACCATATCGAGCATATATGGAACACTATTGGGCGGAACGTGCGCGAAAGGACACCCCAGTTCAAACACATCATGAAATAAACAATGCTCTTCATCAGAAATGGTTGCTGCTACCTTAGCAACAAATTAGTCAGTTTTTGGCAGGAATCAGAAGACGTTTAGATGCGGTTATCCGTTTGAATGGAGGCTGCGCACAAAGTACTAATTCTTTGGCGTATAACGATCAACCATGATGTGAACAGTCATCTGAAGATTAATTTTGAAATGTCTGACATTGTAAAAAATGGAAAACAACACGTTTTATAATTTATTGCGTCCGAAGCGCTTTTCTGGATTTACCTTCATCAGGAACGCTCAAAGCCAAACATTTGAAATCCGAAGATGTATAAGTACCGAAAATCGTTGAAGAGCTATATGTCAAAAATACCAAAAATAAATAGCCAAATTCGTCTAAAGCCAACTTTGCCTGAGGGAGTTGAAACCTTAGTTTCATAATAATTTCAAAATTTATAAACAGACAATGTAAGGTTCGACTACAGTAAAAGTTGTAAAATCCATTTTTTTGTACAAAAAACACTTCATTTTGTTATTAAAATTGTTGTTATATAAATCATTTTTTTTCAAACATTTTTTGTTCTTTTCAATGCCAATGTTATCATAAACTATGTTTCAATAATATTATACAGCTCGTAACAGAGTAGTGATCGAATTCGCGTTTCTTTACCGTCAGAATAAGATACGTTATCGACAAACTTATTTCAGAAGTGACATAATTTAATTTTCTTCATCGACAAAATATTTCATGTCCAACGTATAAGTTTTCATTGTTTAAGTCGAAGTTTTTTTTTAACACAGTAAAACATTTTTATAATCAACCTCTGTCATTGGCATTTTCATTTTAACGGTAAAGGATCAAATACGGGATCTCCGAAATTTCTATCATTTGTTACGAGGAAATTATTATTCAATCGAACATACAATTCAAAACCTTGAATATGAAAGCCTCGAAATCCATGATACTTTTTCTGTGCGATAGTTATATCTACAAAATCCAATCATGTACTAGCCTGGCATCTGGCCCAATCTAGCTGTGCGTCGACCTAAGCTAATCATGTACACGACATATAATACATGTATATTCATACATGTATATTTATATATTGGGAATTTATTGTTTCCAAACAGAATTATAAGGTTATGTATAAGTGCCTCCGTTCACTGCACAATTGTAAATTGTCTTCCTAAAGACCAGCAAAAATAAATGGCACAAGTTCACGTAGTCATAAAAAAAGTCGTATAATTTACGTTATCGAACAAAAAATCAGGAATACGGAATATTATATGTGAATGGTTAGGAAATCAGTTTCCCCTACATGTTTTAAAAGTCAAAGAAAAATGTTTTCCCTGGTACAATCGTTTTAAGAACCAGCTTTGTGTAACCTATAGACAAATCCGACTGGATATAAGGAAGTTAATATGTTTACTCTGATTTGAAATTATCTTTTAGAACTTTTTTTAGTAATTGAGAACCTATGTTGTTTATGGGTAATAGGTGAAATGTTGCATGATCCCTCAAAATGACAGCAAGCGCAGTTTTCCGGACGATTTTCATTTGTACACTGCTAAAAACTGTCAGGTCCTGGCCATGGTATATTTTAGAGAAAATTTTTTTTTAATGATTTTTACTAAAAAAAATATTCTCTGTGTGTGCCATTGCAAGAAATAGTTTTGCTCGTTATTTTGTCATATTAAAAAAAATTCTCAACAAAATTTTCCCGTTTAAACTGTACTAGAAAAAAGTTTGGCATGTGAAACGGACGAAGACATATTCTAACAGAAGTACAAATACCAGTCCTCCCTTTTGTGTATACATATGAGAAAACATTTCAAAGTTATTGATTGAATTCAAATCCATCACACATTCGGTACACATTGTAGTCCGAAAAAATAAAGGACTTCATTCCTATCAAACACCTTTTTAATTGTTTACCAGTATATTTCTTTTAGTTTTGGGTAAAATTGTAAAGGCAATAAATAATACTATCAAAACTTCCTTCCATAAATCTTTTTTTTTCTGTTCTGACTTTCAAGAAATGACTACTTTTCGCCCAATCGAAATGGTGCATGGACATATTTTGTTTCATATTATTAGAATTATTTTCAATATTATCGGTATTAAACTTAATTATCGACACATGAAAGTTTGTCAGCATTGTCAATCTTTTTAACGTTAAAGTACCAATAGTTCGGTCACTACTCAATTAAGTTTGTCGATAACGTAGCTAATTTTGACGGTAAAGAAACATCAATTCGATCACTTCTCTGTTACGGGCTGTACAAATATTTTATTATATTCCATCCAAAAAAAGAGGCTGATTTTTCAAATTTAAAAAAATGTTTTTTTCCATGTGTATAGACAATGATCATTTATAACATTGTTATTGTACGCAAACAAATACAGAAAGTTTAATCGGTCTTGTGCAGAAAGGATTTCGACAATTCGCAAAGTCATCAATACCAAAGTTGGTACCTGTCCTATTGAAATCTGCTCTCATTAGTTGGTCATAAATTGCAATGTTCATTTGCTCACAATTTGGCCTTCCATCATCCATAAGATTAGCCGCATCAATGTTTTCCTCTAATCAATAATCAACTAAATCTCGTTCACTGAGTTGTGTACCAGCTGCATTCTGTATTTGACCGGCGATCCAAATATTGATAGGAGATGATTTTGTTCTCATTCTATGGCTTGCCCGGGCTTGAGTCCAAATATCAAGTCTTCTGTTAATTTCATCCATGTAAATGTAGTGCAGGGCTATTAGATACAGTTCATTTAATGGATTGGGAATTTCCTGGTCTTCCAAAGGATAGAATAAGTTGTAGAAATAGCACAAAACACCCTCGTTAATGTCCCTCCACCATCTCTCTATTCTCTGATTGTGCGTGCTTGGGCCTGTAATCATACTGCTGTCACCATGTTTTGTCAACATGAAATCCGCCACAGATACATTTTCAAGTCCCTTATCTGACCCGTGGCGGATTTAGAGGAGGGCCCGGTCCCCTTTTTTTCCGGGAAACATTTGGTTGATTATATAGAGAATCACTGAAGCATGACCGGAGCATTCCCCTCTTAGGCAGTCAGTGAGACCCACTTCTGGATCCGCAACTGCTGACAGAACCTATACAAAAAACCTACTCGAAGAGGAAGCTACTCAATACGGTTGCGGAAGTGTTGTTGTCACGACAATGTAGAAACATAATAAACCTTGTGAACCCATTAACTTCACCTAGTATAATGAATCCCCATCTCACTAATTTATGGTTAGTGTCTATTTGCCATAAGTGATGCGGTGCCATAACGTTGTATACCCATCTGTGCAGTCGACTGGTCTTTCTCTCTTGGATACCAGCGAAATATATTCTAAGAATTGCATCTCTTAACCTCAATCTTTGTACTTTAATTCCTTTTCCTTTCAGTATTTCACGCAAAATGCCACAACGAGGAAAGTCCATGACAATGCCGGAAAGTATACTATCAAGGTTGTCATCGTCAATGTCAGAAAAATGTAGTCCAAAATGAGCCATCCCTCAATATATTGTTTTCTCTGAGAGTTGTAAGACATTTCCAATGTCCGATATCTTGAAGTCACAATCCAACAACGATTCTAGTACATTTTTGTCGACATGGTATTTTGGATGGCCATCAAAACTATCAGTTTTCACAGGTTTCATGTTTCCATACTTGATGCAATCCATTAGCAGTGTCATCATATGCGCTAGATGGTAACTCCTAGATATTCCAGTTCATGTTTTGAAAGCATGCTGACAATATCTGGTGTTATTTTTTCTTTATCAAACATTTCCCGCACATGGAGCAAGCAAACTTTCCGAAGAACTTTCAACATTTCTGATTCTGCCATTTTTCTTTTTGTTTGATCTTAATTCTCTTAGTTTCCCATGATTCTCTTAATTTCCGATGATTCCCTTCTAACAGCTCATCATAATAGAGAAAAAACTCAACATAAAGAAAAACCTCATCATAATAGAGAAAAAGCTCATCATAATAAAGAAAAACCTCATCATAATAAAGAAAAAGCTCATCATAATAGAGAAAACCTCATCATAATAAAGAAAAACCTCATCATAATAGAGAAAAACCTCATCATAATAAAGAAAAACTTCATCATGATAAAGAAAGAAGTACCATAAGGCAGTTACGGCGTTCCATACACACAACTAGTACGCATAAAACTAAGACAACGAAAACATTCGTATTTCATGCAATCCGAAAATGGGCACACTTGTCTTATTATTTTCTGTTTCAAAAAATCACAAAAGCAAAACTATGGACAACACTTTATTGAAAAATGTCAATGATATATACCCCCCAAAAATGTGCCAAATTAATATAATGGAAAAAAGGCAGACTAATCTCTTATCTGTGTTTTTATGAAAACACTATTAATTTTTCTTTTTCTTTTAATCTTTTATCATTCAGGGTAAGATGGCAAAAAAAAAGATCCGTAAATTACCAAGATGAAACGACAACAGCACTGCACAACACAAAAACAAAACGAACCAAAAAAGCAAAAAAAAAAAAAAAAACACTTCATAGAAAACTTGTTGTTATCTTATGTACTGTGGACGGGTCAGCAAAGCTTGCTCCAATAGTGGCTTTTGTGTATTTTCATGAAAAGTACACATTCAGTGATAGGTTTCATTTGGTTGTCGACGAAAAGAGGACAAAATTGTGATAACAACAATTGAAACATATCCGTTGTCAATTTTACACTGATATTCGACAACGGTCAATCAACTCGTTATAGGGTCAGTCAAACGTTCGAAATGATGACTTTAACTTTACCAATAGGAACCATTGGTTCAAAAGCATAACTGAAAACAGTAACCCTCGATAAATGAAATTTTAATTCAAGACAGAAGCTCATGAATAACAGAAGATACAGACATGCACCATATTCAGTTTCTGTTGCAGTATTGCTACATAGAAAGGAAAACTACACAATTGAAAACAACATGAAATCATTTATTTGGCGCATAAGTTTCCTTCTCAACTGAAATCATTGTAAACATAGTAACCAAACATAATATGTACCTGTTATTATCTTATAAGGACAGATAAAAAAATATTTGAAGGACAAATTGATTGATAAATAAAATAGCCTAAAAACTCTGGACTTGATATATGTAGTACCTGCTTTTCTAAATTACTGCGTTTTTTGCACGATAAAAGCAATTAAAATCGTTGAACAATTTATAATACCTATATCCTTGTTGTAAAAGTTTTTAGTGATAGAATATTACGTTTATATGAATCTGAAAAGTTGTTGTTTACAAGTGAATAAATGTATTGACTTTTCTTAAAGCATTTGACAAGGAATAAAAGAGGATATACATAATAATAATAATTCTTTTTAATTTTTTCTAACGAGGAAGTTTGCGTGGTAGTCCTATAATCACGTTTCAGATAAACTCATCATAGATACCAGAATTGAAATTTTGTATTTGCGCCAGACGCGCGTTTCGTCTACAAAAGACTCATTAGTGACACTCGAAAAAAAAGTTATAAAAAGGCCAAATAAAGTACGAAATTGAAGAGCATTGAGGATCAAAAATTCCTATTTTTTTTTAAATACTAGTACAGCAAAGATTATAAGTTCCTGAGGTAGAAAAGCTTTAGTATTTAAGTTTTGTAAACATGCGCCTGCATATGGAGTTTATATCTTCCAGTTGAAACAATACTCGTGAGTTTTCGATTCCTATCATGGTTTCCTTTAGAGGGCTGGTACTTATATGGAATTTATAATACTAAGAGTTCCAAATGTAGAAATTGTAATCATTTCTTCGATAATTTAACGCAAACCATCACGAGTTGGTTGAACGCTATGGATATCTATTTCATAGATGACGACGGTTATGTTTCAATTGTAATCACACTCCTGTCCCCTCTTCCTCAAATATGACAGACAGCCTTAAACGTATCATCACTTTTTAACTTCTATGGGCACCACAACTGGTTCAACATGTACAGAAGATCTGCTTATCCTTCCTGGAGATCATTCTGATTTCCATCATCTGATTTGTTGTGGGTACGTGTTGCTCAGTCTTTGATTTTCTATGTTGTGTTTTGTTTACTGTTGTGTGCCTTTTGGTTTTACTAATGGCCTGGTCATTTTTCATTCGACTTATCGACTTATGAGTATCAATATCCCTTTGGAATCGTTAGCCTCTCTTTGACCAAAATAAATAACCCAACATAACGTAGTGCATTGAATATGCTTTCAAAATCTTTCTGTTTGAACCCGTCGACCTGGAACTTATCAATTATGGGTAACATTACTTATTTGGAAAAGAAACGGGCCTGGAATGGAAGAATTTTTTTATTCAACATTATTGTCCTATATAAGTTATGAATAAAGTTGAATTCCTTGATTTGTCGTTTTTACGTCTGCGTGACGTAATTTTTGTGCCTTTTTACTACTTCGTATGTGACGTCATTTTATGACTTTTTGCGTTCAGGTCTGGACCAAATCGGAAATGTCTATTTTCTGTGTTGATCTTCAATGCATTATGTATTCGGGTTTTGTTTCTGTAATTAGTGAAGACGTCCGTTTTATCATGTAAACCTTTTATATTCAGTTGATAAAATTTACTGTTTGCAATAGCATAAATTGCTCTAGATAATAAGGATGTTATCATCACAAGCAGAAAACTCTAGCCGTATTTGGCACAACCTTTTTCAACTTTTGATCCTCAGAGCTATACAACTTTGTACTTTTTTTTGATTTTCGAACTTTTATATCTGGGCGTCACTGGTAAGTCTTGTGTGGACGAGGCGCGGTTTTGACGTATTGAATTTTAAACCTGATGCCTTTTGTTATCTATTATTCATGTTTTTCTTTGACTAATACGTTTTCCTATTTATTTGTATTGAAGTCCTGTATTATTATGTTGTCATTTTAATGTTATATTTAACAATGCCATTAAAGTGCGAGGTTTGGCATGCCACAAAACCGGGTTCAACCCACCATTTTTTTCTTTAAAAATGTCCTGTACCAAGTCAGGAAAATGGCCATTGTTATATCATAGTTCGTTTCTGTGTGTGTAACATTTCTACGTTGTGTTTCCGTTGTGTCGTTTGTTTTCTCCTATATTTGAGTGTGAATTCATATTACTATAAGACGTGTCACGGTACTTTTCTATCCCAAATTCATGTATTTGTTTTGATGTTAATATTGGTTATTCTCATCGGATTTTGTCTAATGCTTAGTCCGTTGCTATGTGTGTTACATTTGAATGTTGTGTCGTTGTTCTCCTCTTATATTTAATGCGTTTCCCTCAGTTTTAGTTTGTTTCCCCGATTTTGTTTTTTGTCCATAGATTTATGATTTTTGAACAGCGGTTTACTACTGTTGCCTTTATTTACCCCATGACGGCTAACACATTGGACCTCGTTATTTTACTATTATAGATGTTCCAAAAGTATCACTCGAGGGTTTATTAAAGCTGCCTACGTGTATATCTAAAACTCTAATGGTTACTATGTAGAAATTATCAAATGGACAAGGAACTCATACACTGAAAATAAGGAGTCCCGATTACCAAAGCAATGAAAAAGGTGACTATCGTATGACTGATAAATAAGACGCAACAGTTATTTTCTGATGTTTTAAATTTGCAAAAATTTGGACTATGCAAACCTATTAAGAAAACCTGAGGATGACCGCAGTCGGACACTTCAGTAGAGTTTATAAGAAAAGAATAAGCCATGTGCTAATAAAAAACAATAAGTCGAACCGAAAACTAACAAACACATGGCCAAAATAAAACAACAGTCTTTAAAACACTATACACATAAAACTAAAGATTAAGCCATATGAACTCCTTAAACAAATCAGGTGTAAGAACCCAGGGCCTTTTGGAGGGTCAGTAGTTTTTGTTACACTTTAGAGATAACTGTATTGTATTTGAAGCTTTGCGGACGTCCATCGGTAGTTTTACTGTCGCAAATTTAATTTACCTGGCGACGCGTAGCGGAGACAGGTAAACGGGTATTTTTGACAGTAAAACTACCGATGGACGTCCACAAAGCTTCAAATACAATACAGTTATCTCTATTCTCATGCAAAACAAGTTCATAATTTAATTTCAATCATTATTTCAGTGTAAAATCTTCATTAAAGAAAATTCCGCGAAAAGATGTTATCTTCTTTGGTCCCTACACTAGGTGACGTCATAGGTATGCTTCCGGCGTCAAACATAAACAACGGGCGTTTTCTGGCTTCTGTGCTGCTTCAGAATGTAATAAAATTTGATAAAAAGAATATTTTTAGGTGCAACATGTGAGTATTTTGGCTTAATATGAGGCAGGCATTTCCAGTAAATGGGAACGAAGTCTGTATGAATTATTTTTTTGTAACTTATATATTTGTTAAAAAAAAGAAACGGGAATACCGTAACGTTTCCGATTTTGGTTCTGTTGTTAGGGATTTTAGTTGTGACGTTATTTAAGTTATGACGTCATATGCAATGTAAACAAAGAAACGCTATCATCAGGTAACGTTTTTTTCATATCAAGGAATTATTTTAAAAAAATGAAATTGGTAGTGCGTCCCTTCCTATTTTATACTAGACTGATAAATATATATTTTACTCAAAGTTTCATACAAACGAGACAGGAACAAGGAAGTACATTGTAGATTTCTGCGCAGATCCGGAAATTCAAAAACGCGACCAAAAAAAAAATTGAACGATTTTGAGTTCATTAGTACAATGAGAATATCGGGAAAATTTTCCCGATTTTTTTTTTTTTTTTTTTTTTTTTGAATTTTCTTATGTTATTGGGGACTTCGTCCCCATATTATTGTAGAAATTACATATCAATACATTCAGCAATTCAAAATATCGGCTTCCTTAGTTACAGACAAGGAGATAGAGAATTTTACGCTAACTGTCATCCAATCAGAACCATTGATACAAAATAATTGCATTAAAATAATATATTGATTGGTTACTCATTTCGAAACATGTTAATAATTCAAATCACATGAAATTCCATGTTACAAATTTAATCTTTAAAACATGACCAAATTAAAAAAATCCAAAGTACATTCTTCTTAATCCTATTTTTTTACCATGACAACGGAGTGACAAGACTCCTACTGGTTAATTCAACACAAACATTGAAATCCGTCATTAATAAAAAAAAATATAAATATCAAAAATACCTCTTAAACATTAATTAAGCCAAAACAGCAAGGTAAGCACTTCCTCTCCCATTAATGTCACTCATCGTGTTAAACAAGACACATTTGGACATGTTATAATTGAGAAAAGAGGATATAATTGGGTTTAATTGTTGGCTTGTCAATAGCAAATCTTCCATCTAGAAAATAAAGATTCAAAATTAAAGCCGTTGAAAATCGTACCACTAAGAGTTATATATTTATTATGGTAGTATTATTGAACTGAAATGAAATGATATTATCAAAGAGTGGCGAAAGATATCAGAGGGACATTCAAACTCATAGATCGAAAATAAACTGACAACGCCATGATTAAAAAAAAAACAAATAATACTACACTAGACACAACATAGAAAAAGAAAGACTTAGCAACATGAATTAACAGTTCACAATGGGAACATTACAATCATACTTGTGTTGTAAAGTTGTGTCGTGAAATTTATTTTTCAATCGACCTTCATTGCCAATTTTGTTCGTAAGCCATGATGTAAAAGATAATGATCAGTTTCTGTGGTGTCCATTACTTTAAAGTTAATATACAATTAAAATGAATTGATAGTAAAATGTAAAGAACTTTAAAAGGAGATTTTAACACAATGTTGACTGCTTTACCTTTATTTTTGACATTTGTACCTATTATGTCTGTTTGTTTTAATCACCCATCGTTCTCAATATAATGGAATATGATGCGACTGCCATACAAGTGAGAGGATTAGCTAGCTGTAAAACCAGTATATATTAGAGTTGTTATCAATTCGTTTGATGTGTTTAAACTGTTTATTTTAGAATTTCCGTTTTGATTTTTACTCGGAGTTCGACATTTTTGTTATTTTACTATTTAATACTTCATTGAAAAGTTATTCTCTAAAAAGCAGATTGTGAAGTTAAAGTAAAATACTAGCTTTTTCCATTTTCTTTGAAAGCTCTGATATATATAAATTCTGTATCGTACAACTAACGGAACATGACGACAGAAAGAGGATCATAGTTTGTCCCCATAGGAATGTCCACTGTCCGTTTAAAACAACGTCACCAAATTTGTTGTTAATCTATAAATCAAACAGCTTGATGATGTCTTTCAATTTTCATTCACAGATTGATTTGTTTGAATGATAGGTTTAGTTTTACAACGAACAACATTTTTGTATTTAGTCAAAGGTATACAGAGCTAGTCACGGGTTTTATGACGAGAATAAGACACCATCGATAAATTAGACTGGTCTTGATTTCATTGATTGATTGTCGGTTGCTTAACGTCCAGTGACAAATATTTTATTCATGTTCTAGGTATTATTAATGAAATAAACTGCGTATAATATAACTTATCAAAAGGACTAAACTATTACTTTTTCAACTTAATATGCGCTTTTACATGTTTGTTTTTCGATCAATTTTTGGATCATTCATAAGGCCGTTAGTTTTCTCGAATGAATAAATTTTGCATTTGTAATTTTGGGGTCTTTTTACTGCGGACTATGCGGTATATGCTTTATTCATTGTTGAAGGCCGTATGGTGACCTATATATAATAATTTCTGTGTCATTTTGGTCATTTTTGGAGTGTTGACTCATTCGCAATCAAACCACATCTTCTTTTTAGCTCACCTGGCCCAAAGGGCCAAGTGAGCTTTTCCCATCACTTGGCGTCCGTCGTCCGTCGTCGTCCGGCGTCGTTAACTTTTACAAAAATCTTCTCCTCTGAAACTACTGGGCCAAATTACACCAAACTTGGCCAAAATCATCATTGGGGTATCTAGTTTAAAAAATGTGTCCGGTGACCCGGCCAACCATCCAAGATGGCCGCCATGGCTAAAAATAGAACATAGGGGTAAAATGCAGTTTTTGGCTTATAACTCAAAAACCAAAGCATTTAGAGCAAATCTGACAAGGAGTAAACTTGTGTAACAGGTCAAGATCTATCTGCCCTGAAATTTTCAGATAAATCGGATAACCTGTTGTTGGGTTGCTGCCCCTGAATTAGTAATTTTAAGGAAATTTTGCTGTTTTTGGTTATTATCTTGAATATTATTATAGATAGAGATAAACTGTAAACAGCAATAATGTTCAGCAAAGTAATATTTACAAATAAGTCAACATGACCGAAATGGTCAGTTGACCCCTTTAGGAGTTATTGCCCTTTATAGTCAATTTTTAACCATTTTTCGTAAATCTTAGTAATCTTTTACAAAAATCTTCTCCTCTGAAACTACTTGGCCAAATCAATCCAAACTTGGCCACAACCATCTTTGGGGTATGTAGTTTGAAAAATGTGTCCAGTGACCCAGCAATCCAATCAAGATGGCCGCCATGGCTAAAAATAGAACCTTGGGTAAAATGCAGTTTTTGGCTTATAACTCAAAAACCAAAGCATTTAGAGTAAATCTGACATGAGGTAAATTTGTTTATCAGGTCAAGATCTACCTGCCCTGAAATTTTCAGATGAATTGGACAACCCGGTTTTGGGTTGCTGCCCCAGAATAAGTAATTTTAATGAAATTTTGCTGTTTTTGATTATTATCTTGAATATTGTTATAGATAGAGATAAACTGTAAACAGCAATAATGTTCAGCAAAAAAAGATTTACAAATAAGTCAAACATGACCGAAATGGTCAGTTGACCCCTTTAGGAGTTATTGCCCTTAATAGTCAATTTTTAACCATTTTTCGTAAATCTTAGTAATCTTTTACATCTTCTCCTCTGAAACTACTTGGCCAAATTACACCAAACTTGGCCAAAATCATCATTGGGGTTTCTTGTTTAAAAAGTGTGTCCGGTGACCCGGCCAACCATCCAAGATGGCCGCCATGGCTAAAAATAGAACATAGGGGTAAAATGCAGTTTTGGGCTTATAACTCAAAAACCAAAGCATTTAGAGCAAATCTGACAAGGGGTAAAATTGTGTAACAGGTCAAGATCTATCTGCCTTGAAATTTTCAGATAAATCGGATAACCTGTTGTTGGGTTGCTGCCCCTGAATTAGTAATTTTAAGGAAATTTTGCTGTTTTTGGTTATTATCTTGAATATTGTTATAGATAGAGATAACTTGTAAACAGCAATAATGTTCAGCTAAATAAGATCTAGAAATAAGTCAACATGACCAAAATCGTCAGTTGACCCCTTAAGGAGTTGTTGCCCATTTTATTCAATTTTTAACAATTTTCACTAATTTGGTAAATTTTTGTAAATTTTTACAAAATATTTTTCACTGTATCTAAAGGTCCAAGTTTATTATAGATAGAGAAAATTCTAAGTACCAAGAATGTTCAGTAAAGTAAGATCTACAAACACATCACTATCAGCAAAACACAATTTTGTCATGAATCCATCTGTGTCCTTTGTTTAATATGCACATAGACCAAGGTGAGCGACACAGGCTCTTTAGAGCCTCTAGTTTTATCTATTGAGCAAAACCGTTCGGAATTTTGATCTTCAATGCTGGCGAACTTTGTTCTTTTTGGGACCTAACTATCGTTTATGATTCAAGCGTCATTGAGGAGTCTTTCGTTGACGAAACGCGCGTCTGAGGTACATAACTTTAACCCTGGTATCTATAAGTAATTTATTTACAAATCCGATCTATATATAAGTCCCAAAATAATGATATGCATGAGAATGAAACAACGTTTCTGACCTTTCTGTCACAATACATTTATTATGATATGTAATCCCCATGGATCGTGACAACCTTCTAAAATATTCCTCTTTATTTCGGAACAAATTTATGTGACAACGGATAGTCAGAATAAAACATATACAACCTAGTAAATTTATCAGCAATACTTTAGTCGACAAAATCCTTGGATAATCAATCACTCGGATTTATAACGACAAAGTGTTGAAGTGAAAAGCTTTTGCATAAAAGGGATACAGTATCAAAAAGTATATTATATTTCAACGTTGTCGAGCTGGTCTGAAATATGGAGGTGTCGAATTGCATCATGGTCATTCAGACCGTAAACAAATAATTGATGATTTTATGTCTGAGATTTCAGATAAGGGCAGATGTTTGTCGAGGGATGATATAATATCATTAATATATGTCCCACCTACTACAGCAATTGATTTCTACTTAAAAAAATGCATATGTTAAAGTTGTGAATAATTCAAATGAGGAGAGGTGGTATGATTGGCAACGGGACAAATAACCATACATAAGTTATACCGTTAGTTTTCTCGTCTGAATTGTTTTACATTGTCATTTAGAAGCCTATTATAGCTGAATATGCGGTATGGACTTTGCTCATTATTGAAGGCCGTACGGTGACCTATAGTTGTTAATTTCTGTGTAATTTTGGTCTCTTGTTGGGAGTTGTCGCATTGGCAATCATACCACATCTTCTTTTATATATAAACCTTAAAATAAAGTAGATATTAGCAATTATGGGCCTTCGACAATGTTGACTAGACTATTAAGAAGAAAAAATGAAGTTGAAGAGAAATACAGTTTTAAAAGAGGGCATAAAGATACCATAGGACTTTCAAACTCACAGATCGAAAATAAATTGAAAACCTCATGGCTAAAAAAGAAAAAGACATGCAAAACTTTTTTCTTGCAATAGCTTGAATCTGATGGGATAAAACGAATTATCGTAAGACAGAAAGGTATAACTTTTATTATGAAAATTTTTTGTTGAAATTAATACCTCAGACTCCCTTGAGTTGTAGATGTCGTTATTCCTCTAATGAAGAAACAATTGATGGGTTCTAAACATGAAATCGTCAGTTAAGAAATGCCACCAGTCTCGACAAAAAAAATATCAAACTCCAAGCTTTGTCTATGATTTCGATATTTGAGATATGAATTTCCACGTGATGTATTTAACATTGAGAAATATTATGTTTACATATTTAACCTTTACTTAAATAAAGGAAACAGTAGTATACCGTTATTGAAAAGTCATCAATCAATTTAGAGAAAACAAATCCGGGCTACAAACGAAAACCGAGGGAACACATAAATCATAAGAGGAAACGACGAAACAAGTGCAACAAAAACAAACGACCGACAATGCAGTATACATAGAAACGAACAATTAGATAACAAATGCCATATTTCTAACTTTGTACAGGACATTTGAAGAAACAAAATGGTGGGTTGAAGCTGGTTTTATGGCTTACCAAACCTCCACGCTTTATGTCAATGTAAAATATATCGTTAAACTGACAGCACTACATAACGGGAATACAGCCAAATAAATGCAAGAACATGCAAGACAGAAATATATAAATCAATAACACAATAGTACATTCCTATATGTTAACCACAGAATAACAACGACTTAATAAAGTTAATCTTTTGTATGCTAATATTTTTTTCTTTTTTTATGCTCTACCAGAATAGAAACGAAGGACGTGTTTCCGTTGAAATGATATCTCACTGTTGCCTCTTCCCGATAGTTTTCAAATATTATTTGTGTTACTGTAACAAAAGAATCCTTATTAACATTGCATAGCGATGAAAAAATTTTGGACTTGATGGATATATTTATAATTGTTGTGAAATCTTAATGTGCATTATTTAGATTCTTTAAAATTCAAATTACGATAGGTTTTAATGACAGATTGTATCCTAATGTAAGAGATTTTTTCTTTTACTTGTTGGCTGCCATTCACAACTGCGCTTCTTGTCAAATCTATGATTTGTCGGAAACAATAAATCTCTGATGAAAAATGTCGTCAAACTTTCAGCTGTTTGGATATGATTTCCATTTTCATTTCTGAAACACTTTTACAGAAGGGATGCAGTTATAAACATATAATAAATTTAAAAAATAAATTAAATATTAATTTTAAAGTATGATTCTGTAATAAGTTATATAAGTTGGACTTGTTTAAATCAATAAATAAAAGTCTTGCGCCAGCGACAGGCCCTTTTTATCGGATGACGTAACTATGAAAACCTGGTGTAGACTGCTTTCATCAAATTTAAGCTTCTCTTTGTGGCAGCCTTAACTAATTTTATTTATGTTTTGCTATTTAGATATAGTAGTTTGTTGTCAAATGAAGTTGATATGAACATAATAAGCAATGCAACAGCAATATAGTATTTATACCGAATAAAAAAATCATCAGCATTGAATTAATATTTGTGTTTCAATATTTTTTAACCCTTACATATTGTAATATTGACCCTATTCCACTTGCCAACAAAGGCGGATTTAGAGGGACCCAGGGGGCGCCCCTCCATTTGGTGGGGAAAAATTATGACTATATACGGAATCACTGAAGCATGACTGGAGCGGGTCCTCTCTTAGGCAGTCAGTGGGCCTTATCTTCTAAAAAAAAGTCTGGATCCGCCACTGGATAATGAGTTTGAACTTTTATCTTAATTGACTTGGATTGAAGGTGTTCCTTCCGAAAGTCACTGAAACTCTCTTTCTTCCACAAAAACTTCCAACCCATTGTGAATTACACATTCATATAATGATATACTATGGCCCTATTTTGTTTGCTAATTTAATTAAATTGTAACGGTAAAATAGATAAGTTTACATCGCACAACGGTTTGTTTTCAGCAGATTCTCAATAACATATACATGTATGATGATAATCAAGCAGTTATATCAACGGTTTCATAAAGTACAACTGCAAATTCTTTCTTCTAATCTTTGATTCAGTTCCCTAGTTTGTCAGATTTATACATCTACATACCTAGATCTATCTTTTAATTCGCAGAACAGTTGTAAACTTGCGACGTCATTTCAATTTTTCAGAAGGAGGTGACATATATACGTACAGTACTAGTACTCATTTTTTTTTTAATTCCTGTAAAAAAAATTCAAAGTTTTCTAGTTGTAAATTCTATGTGTGACCTTTTTATTTTTACAACCTTTTTGTAATTTTCTCACTTGATTTATCCCAATATTCGGTCAAAAGTGTTCCTGATGGAAACACTTAACACAATAAGTTGACTTTGATTAACTAAAGAACAAATGGAAGCACTTGTTTTTTTGCGTACTTTTTTTTCTACAAACTGCATGAGAGAAAACGTTAGCAAGAACAATTCTGGGACCGTTTTGCAAATTGAGGAAGAACATGATCATTGGATACGCTCAGCATGAATATTTCTTATTTAATTAAAACAATTTCCGTTTTTCCTTTGGATCTTCTAAATTCAACATTTATTTTCCTTTAAATTCCCGGTTCAATTAGGTCACGTGACAGAGAACAAATGAACCTTCGCCACTGTAATGACAACTGAATGGTAAATAAACGATAATGTTTTCTGTTGCTGCAGAGTTTCGTCAGATGATATAAGATAAACCACTGTTAAATTCCAGGTGGGTAATTTATTACACGAGTAATTATTTTACCTGAATTGAGAAATCAAATGCTGTCATACTTCTAAATGACAGGAAACTAAACCGTGATAATTAGGACAAACATAGTGTAAACCTTTAGCCACATTGAAGGAAAACTTTGATTGGTCGAATGCTTTTTTAATTAGTTTGAGTCATGGAAATCGCTGGTTAAAGCTGATGACTATTGTTTTGATGGACCAGTGGATTTAATTTTCTATCATTGTCTACCATATAATAACCTACAAAGACATATAAGATACAAATACAGGACGATATGGACATTGATCCAAAAATATAAAGCACTGATTCACAAACAAATAGTTTGGAAGACGAACATTTATTAAAGGCTGTTTTTTTTTTCAATAACGATACTATCGGGTTAGAGTGTTCTATGTTGTGGGTCATAATCTGTCTGTGATAGCACGCACTGCAGTCTTGCACATACAACGAAAAAGGTGCATATAGGGTAATGAAATATCAAATAAAGCAGGCATAATATCTCGACAAAAAATGACTAACAGATAAACCAAATTTCAAAAACATTAAACAGATGAACTAGCTACATAAACCTTATGTTCACAGTTGTTTCTTGGATGAGCCCTGAAAGGTTAAGCAGTTTTTGCTTCACTGTGTAATCCTGCCGTTTGCTTATGACCAGAAAAAATATTTCATATACTTCAAATCTGATTCTGATAAGGCATAAACGACGAGTGCATTCTCTGCCTTAAAATTGTCCATCAATCACAACCAATAAGTTCTTTTTGGAGATGTTTGTCTTTCTTTGAACACATCTTGATATTTTCCCTAAAGATATAAGCAGAGAATTTCTTTATTCAGAAATAGACAACTGAATGCATGCATGATCTAGAGTTATTGCCTAAGAAATGAAATTGAATGTATTTACCCTAGCATTTTTTGTTACTTTGATAGAACCTACAACTGATTCGCATAACCCAAGTAAAGATAACATTTTGGGATCCCAATGCCCTTCGATGTCGTACTTGATTGACAACTTTTTAACGTTTTATATATTTTGAGAGTCACTGATAAGTCTTTTGTAGAGGCAACATCGTATTTGGCGTATTGTTTTTTACCACCTGGTATCTATGATATGACGAGTTTATATACAGAGTAAATTTGAATTCCTTATTCGATTGCTGATATACCGCAATAATGTTAATAAGGTAGCAATAAGAAGACGCTACAATATAAGATAACGTTGTTAGTATAGACATATTTTGTGATTTCCATATCCAGTAAGGTGGAAGAAGATCAAGTTCTTTAAATTTTAATCACAAATGATACAAAAAATACACATAGGGTTGTAAAAGAGGGACGAAAGATACCAGAGGGAGAGTCAAACTCTTAGATAGAAAAATAAACTAACAACGCCATGGATAAAGATTTAAAAAAAAAACCAAACAGGCAAATAATAGGACTGTAGACACAACATAGAAAACTAAAGACTAAGCAACACGAACCCCACCAAAACACTAGGGGTGATCTCAGGTGCTCCGGAAGGGTAAGCAGATTATGTAAGTGTTTTAGAGTATATTTTTTTGCCAAATTAATTTTCAATACACTTATCTTGTGTTACTTCAATGCCATTTCCTAACTTCTGCAAAAGTTTATAAACTTGGTATTTTCGGAAACACTTAGCACTTTTGTGCAGACATGAATTATCATTGATACGGTAATTTTTATAAATAAACTGTTTACAAAACTTTTGAATGTAGAAATATTAAGGCTTTTCTAGCTCAGGAAAAGATAACCTTAGCTGTATTTGGCAAAAATGTTGGTCCTTAATGCTTCAACTTCGTATTTTATTTGGCCTTTTTAACTTTTTTGGATTCGAGCGTCACTGAAGAGTCTTTTGTAGACGAAACGCGCGTCTGGCGTAAATACAAATTTGATTCTGGTATCTATGATGAGTTTAATTATAGACATATCAACTGTCGTTTGGAAAGGTGATTAACAAAACATTTGGTTATATATGATATATGTTTGCACGATTGTCACATACTCGAGGAATATAATCTAACTCATTTATTAACATCGTCTCCTTATTGTGGCATCTTGATGATTTCATCATACAATTTGTCAATGCAACTGCGGGTGGACGTTTCACCATCAATCCAATAGTCCGCACGTATGTGTTGGCATACAATATCATTGATTTGACCATCTTCTGTTTCAAAGGTGAAAACACTTTCGTTTTGTCATCTTCATGTGTAGATTGCCTTAGATGTATTCTTAATGCTCTTCAACTTCATGTTTAATTTCACCTTTAGTTTATTACAAGTGCATCTAAATCGTCTTTTTGTGCAGGAAAGAAGCCTCGTATCTTTCATGAGGTTTTACAAATATCCGGAAGAAAAACTAAAACAAATGAAATCCTGATTTAGAGATTTTTTGGAATTTTCCACTCTTTTTAGGTTTGATAATTGTCGTTAATAGTGTACGCATTGTATTGAACCCAGTTCGACAACATATTGAATCATGGAAACCAATTGTGTTCTTAATATTGAATTTGCTTAAAATGAATAACATAATGGCTGCACACATATTGAGGAAGATATGCATACGTCCCTAAGCACACGATAGCATCCTCTTTATTGGTGGGTTCGTTGTTATGTGATTTTGTTTTATATATATCGTAAGCTGTCAAATGTTCCGACTTTAGATTTCCCATTGACGGTAACTCTGGAAAAGCTCTTCGGAATTAAGAAATTAATGAAGTGTAATTTTCATTTGCTATCTTTCACCTTATTTTGTCTGCCTATTCCTGCACATCTGAAGTATTCTTGTGATTGGTGCTAGTGATGTGACAGGAGAAGAAATGCACATTGATATCTTTTTATAAGGTTCAGATCAATGGTAAACATCATTGGGTTTTTAACGAATAAACTATAGTGCCCTTTAACGACGCAAATACTTCTAAATTGAAGGCATTTAAAAATGCCTGTGCCAAGTCAGGAACATGACAGTTGTTGTCCATTCGTTTGATGTGTTTTATCATTTGATTCTGCCATTTGATTAAGGACTTTGCGTTTGGAATTTTCCTCGGTGTTCAGTATTTTTTTGGGGAATTTATCTTTTTGCATTAAAAAAAAAACAATTTCTATATTTGTTATTGTTGTTCATTTTAAATCATCGATGCGGTTATTGACAGTCAACAAGATAAATGGTCATCAATTTTTCAGAGAAAACCAATATAAAGGATATTTTATCAAACATATAAAGTAGAAGGAGATGTAATCGTATTAATTTCAACAGAAAAACACAGTTGATCTAGCCATATTAATATACACGGAAATTGAATGAAAAGGTGTATTTAAAAAAGTGACGAATATCATTAATATTTAATACTTTTATTGATATTGATATTTGTTTGTTGATTATGATCATACCCTGGCAAGACTGGCAAGACTTTTGTTTCCATTCTTGACTTCCTTGATACAGGGTTGCAGTTTCCTGTGAAGCGTTTAAACGAAAGTTTCATAAAAATAAAGTGTATGTCAGGTCTATGATTTTTTTTATGGTGCCTGCGTGATTTTGTTACTGATAATAACGAGCGTGTCCATTAGTAGAAGCTGCAACGCAACTCGCCATCATTTCTTATCCAAAATTACACCACCATATTGTAATTCATCATAAAAAGAGGATGGAACAATAGCGGGGCATGGACTGTCAATCCGTTCAGGCAACTGTCCGCGCACGGAAAATGAAGTTGAAAATGATGACCAAACTTATCACTCTCATGTTTAAGGGCTGCAATTAAATTGTACAATCAATTACAAAACTTTTGTATACCCTTAATAATATGTCATATCGTCGCTGGGCTTCTAAAATGTCGTATATGACTTTTTTGGCTTAAAATACTTTTGACACCAATGGTCTGAGCGGGAGGAAATCTTTGGTATTACAAAATAGCATACAGTTAGACCAATCAAAATGTATGAAATAAGACATATTACAAAATTGCCAATGTCAGTTGTTTGTAAAGTTTGCTTCCAAAATGTTGTATGAAAACTTGAAAATCGTTGTAAAATGGCTTTGGGAAAAAAATAATTGTACATTTCTTTATTTCTGTGAAAATAATTTAAGTTCTTGGATAATCAAGAAATGTCAAAGTTTTTATTTCACTGCTATTTACAAAAATGTTCAATTTCACATACGACATTTTGGAAGCATGCATTTTGCCAAAATTTTCAAAGCCTGTTTGTGAGATATTTTTTTCTTGAAAAATTTGCAATTTACAACATTTTAGAAGCCCAGCGACGATATGTATTTATTGTTTCAACGAAGTTTAAGACAGAGCCGATGACGAATTTTGTGTTGTCTATCTTGCTGATGCGGTGTATCGGTGATTGAACACGTGACATGTTTTTGTGCGGTCGTAGACATTCAGATACCAGTACCATCGTTTAATTTGTAATTTAATCCTGACGACCTACACGATCTCGATTTTTTAGAGGTCATGCATTTCCCCTTTTGTGTTTGGTACCATGATTGGTCTTTTCGTAAACAATTTACGAGATTTGTACATAGCTCATCGGTAAACTACCTTTACCTTTTCATATCGCTACGTTATAGGTTGTTCTTTAAAAAAACCAGCTCATGGATATCTTGTTTTGTTCATGTACTGGTTACCAGACATGATCTCTATGTATCATCCCAAAGAGGCATAGCTCCAGAATGTTACCAGTATGAAAAGCGGGCTAATTGCGGAAGACCCAAACTAAAGGGAGTACAGAATTTAGTATACGTTTTATAGCTATCAAAAGTACCAGGATTATAATTTTATACGCCAGACGCGCGTTTCGTCTACATAAGACTCATCAGTGACGCTCAGTTAAAAAGCTAAAAAAATACAAAGTTGAAGAGCATTGAGGACCCAAAATTCCAAAAAGGTGTGCCAAATACAGCTAAGGTAATCTACTCCTGGGTTCAACTAAACTAAACTTCTAAACTCTTAGAAGTTCGGGAAATATAAATGTTGAAAAAATGCCGCACGGCTCTATATTTCTGCCTTTTAAAAAATAGTAGTACATATGTAGGATTTTTTTTCGTAATTGCAACATGATTTATCACGGACATTATGTGTTTATTTAAAAAAAAAATTGTAAGTCTGTATCTCGATAAAGGCTATCATTGTCGCATATGTAGAACTAATTGTTATTGCAATCAATATGATAATTGAAAGTAGTAAACTTATCTTATTAACAAATTCAGAGGTATTCGGAGGTCAACTCGATGGTTAAATAGATGGCGTCTAGACTAAAGACACAAAACGGAGCTACATATCATTGAGCCCATGCCCTTACGAATGATTATTTTAGACGTTTTACATTGTTCAAAATCAAATATATCGTTGAACATGAATTTGACAACTACTACCCTTTAAAAATGTTAACAAATTTAAATACACTTTTTACTATTACTTATCATTTCATGTTTAGGCTAAGGAAAATAAACTGTTCATTTCAAAAACTGATACATTGATTGGCAGTTGACAGAATCAAGGTTTATCAATATTGCAAAGAATGACAATATAGAGGATATTTAATCAAATATATAAAGTGTTAGGAAATAAAATCCTGTTAATTTCAATAGAAAATATTTTATCTGACTAAAAAAATGTAACTGACACTTAATAAATACAATTAACAAGGAAATCAAGTAAATATTTAATTCTCTGATGCTTGTATTTTACAAGAAAATTTTGCGTCTATGTATACAGATTTAAAAAAAAAAACAGAACCTGGGATTAAGGTATACGATATATAAAATAAGATATTACCATCATTGCAATCAGTCCAGGGCTTCAGTTGACTAACGTTGTTGTTGCTGAAAACAAATTGACTTTTAAGCACCGTATTATTTTGGCATTTAAATCAATACAAAGTTTTACAATATTCATATCTTGTTATAAACAGTAGCTTTAAGCAGTAATACGAATGCCATTTTTTGAAAAAGTTCGATTTAGGTTTTAGAGTAACGGTGGACACAATTGTCAGAAGGAGAACATATCCGATGATATATTCTTTGTTCATACACAAACTTGTATTGATTCAGATTAGAATGCCACTGAAGTGTGTATCTTTGTTTTACGGAGGTGTGAAAAATGATTTGATATCATAAATACATTAAAAACAAAGTTTTATTTCATTACTTGAAAACTTATAGGTTCTAGAAATGTAAATACACTTATAAATGTATTATTTGCAATTTTCCTAGGAAATATCTTTTTGTGTCTAAACAAGTTTAAAAAATATATATAGGATTTACTCGTTAGTGTTAAAGTAAAAATGACATAAATACCGAACTCCAAAAAACAATCAAAACGGACAATCCCTTCACAAATGACAAAAACAACTGTCACATTCCTTGATTTGTACAGGCATGTTCTTACGTAGAAAACGGGGAATTAAACATGGTTTTATAGCTAGCTCAAAATCTCATTTGTATGACAGTCGTACCAGTAACAGTCAATATTTACCTCACTGTAATAGATTTATTTTGGGGCCTTTTATAGCTTGCCGTTCGGTGTGAGCCAAGATTCCGTGTTGTTGACCTATAATTGTTTACTTTACAAATTGTGACTTGGATAGAGAGTTGTCCCATTGACACTCATACCAGATTTTCTTATATCTCTTTATATCATCCGGAAATGATATCAGACGAATTCTTTGTGTTTGAATCATAGTTTGCTTACAATGCTTGAGGTCATCATAAAATCAGCTAAGATTTGTTTCATTGAGTCTTTTTGTTTGCTATTGTGTTTTTACGTTTTTTTTTCTTTTGTTGTTGCTTCTAACTGTAAAAAACTGTCCGGATACTGTGGTTATTTGTACGTTTTATGTGGTTTTTACATTTAACTGCAAAAACAGAAATGGTGTTGATATTGCATTCACTTTTCTACATTTAACCAAGTGATGTATGACATTGCTTGGTACGGACTGTTACGCCACTGCAGATAAGACAGATAGTATATACATATATAATTGTTCTCCAAAACCCTTTAAATAATCATACACTGTTTAAGTTATTGAAACATGGAAGGACTCAAAGCTCTATTGACCTTATTTTCAACTGTTTATCCATGACCTGCTTGTAATACTTCATATTATTTTAAATTTGTGACAATTATCTTGGTTTTACAATTGACTGATGAACATCGACACGCAAACATAATAACAAGTAAAAGATCAACAATTGTGCAAGAATATATGATATTTTGTTATCAGATTAATCAATGTCTAATGTCGTTTAGTGCAGAATACAAAACGTCTACTGATACTGCTGGGAAGCGGGTACATCGAATACTGATGGAACATCCTGGTTTACATCTTAAATTCGTTTGCAATGATATCGGACTCGCTCATATATATGACAACATGAACGCGCTTGTTCATACTTCTATTACGGATAAATATATCGCAATGTGAAATATGGAGCCCGATTGCTTAAAACGTCAAAATATTTGAAATATGCTATAGGTACCAGTCTTTTATTACAACACAACTCCGGTTTCCGGTGCATGTCAAAGCATAGAGGGAAACAAAATATTGCCTTTTTTCTGAATTTTTTCCTGAACTCATTATTTTCTGTTTGTTTATAGGTTTATGCTGAATTGAAACATAGATATAGACTTTAAAAAAATCTTGCATCTTTTGGGGATATCAATCCAGGAAAGTGGAAAGATATCTTATTTACTGGAAGTGGTGCGGCCTAGTAAAAACAGCAAACAGAAAGTAGAAAAAAAATGTTTTGACTTCAGGTTTACGAAACTTTTTATTCTCCGTGGCATGACCTACTTTTTTTCGATTAAATCACAATTTCACATTAGTACATACATGATATGAACATGAATTTTGTTTTTATGTAGCATTTTTATATTTTTTTATTTTCAAAGATCAGCTGTTTTGCATGTAAGCCTATGGAGCAGTCAATTACAAGACCGCAACCTTAAGTCTTAAACTTTTTTTTATAAACATCGGACTTAATGAAAAACTCGTAAATGACAGCTTGATTTCTCTTGTTAATACTACTTATATGCATACCTATATCGTTAAGTAAAAGATTGAAACTGATAGCTGAAAACGTAAAGACATCAATAACTATGCGAATGCTACTCTTCGTCATATTTGTAAACGAAATACGAAAATCTAAAACCAGGGTAGTTGTTACACGCCTTACATTACTTGCATCAATTCATAATTTTAGTTGTGAAAACCATAACTTTTATTCAATGTTACATTTTTAAAACAAAAAGTTATTTCAGAAAAATACTGAACTCCGAGGAATGTTCAAAACGGATACATGCATTTTGTATGTAGAAAATTGAAGAGTAGCCCTGGTATTATAGCTAGCTTGAATAAAATGTTTTTTAAAAAGAACCAATGTTAACGGACTGAACTGTTAAACATTACTGGTATATATATAACCATTTTCATCAATATAACTATGTATTGCATCGAATACACAAGAATGGTATTCTTTCTTTGTGGAAGTGCAAACAATGATAAAACAGGATGCATGAGTATGCAGTCCTATCCAGTGTAAAAGCGCAAGTTTGATATAACTCCTCGTTGAGAAAGAGTGACACGCTTTCTGTTCGTTTACGTGTCCAGTCGAAATTATAGCATTCATATCGCTCTATCCACTTTCCCGGTTTTTAGTGGAGTTCGTGTTGTTTCTTATTTATTATTTATAACTGTTGATGTAAATGTCTTTTGGTTTTACAAGTCTTTGTTTACTCCTTGGTTTTGATTGTTATTGTCTTCTTAAACCTAACTTTTAGAGTTATTGTAAATTTGTTTTCGACCTGATAATGCATGACATGCTTGCAACTAGAATGCAAACAAACACCAACATATCAATCAGTATATTGTAAAAGTCAAACAAACATAATGTCGGAGTTTAGTATGACGTCCATTATCACTGTACTTTTATGCATATTTTAGGGGCCAGCTGAAGGACACCTACGGGTGCGGGAATTCTCGCTACATTGAAGACCCATTGGTTGCCTTCGGCTGTTGTTTGCTCTATGGTCGGGTGGTTGTCGCTTTGACATATTCACCATTTCCTTTCTCAATTTTATAATAGTTACCAAAGGTACAATGCTTATAATTTGATACGTCAGACGATCGATTCATCTTCATAAGACTCATCAGTGATGTGATCAAAACAGTTACAAAGCTAAACAAGTATAATGGTGAAGAGCATTCGGGAAACAAAATTCCAAAACGTTGTGCCAAATACTGTTAAGGTCATCTATGCTCGGAATAAGAACATCCTTAGTATTTCGAACAATGTAGGCTTTTTCAAACAGTTAATCTATAAAAATTACCATATAATTGATGTTCATGTCAACACCAAAGTGCAGAAAACTGGTCTGGTGATACCCTCGGGGACGAAACGTTTACCAACAGTAGAATCGACCCAGTGGTGTAAACAGTTGTCATAGGTACCAGGCTTATAATTTGATACACTTGACGCTCGTTTGGTCTACATAAGACTAAATTTTAGAAAAATAAGTTATAAATCATGGTAGTACCGAAGTAATGATTATTCAGCTGTTCAGAAATAAAATCCATGTTCAAATATAGGTGTCCGCATGGGCACGTTAGAAGTGGCAAATTTAGATTAGATTATGTTATCAAATGCTTTTTCAAGCATTGATTTCATGAATTATGATGATCTAGGAGACACAGATGCATGTGCACCAAATGTGTAAACATGTGTGCTTCTGAGATCATAATTTTGGAAGGGAAACTGATGATAGTAAAAAATGAATTAAACACTTTATATCATTTATGCGTCAAAAGCCCTATTCTGGATTTAGCTTCATCAGGAACGCTTAAAGCCAAAGATCTAAAACAACCGAAACAATTGAAGAGCTGTATGAACACAATACCCTCTCATTATAGTTAAATCATCTACGGTGAACTCTGTCCGAGAGAGTTGAAAATTATTTCTAAATCTAAGAAAGGAACATTTTAGAAAAATACAGGTATTGACCACTGAGATTGAATTGAGAAACAAAATCGAATACATTGAATGGCATCGAATGATATCAGATTTGATATACAATAAGAAATCTAATTCTAGTTTTGATTATTTTAATACCAATGCAGATAAGCTGTCCCGTATCTAAAATAACCTATTTTTAAACAATAAAAACATTTTCATTAAGATAGTTTTGAGCATGATAAAATGCCATTAACATCGGAAAAATAATAACTGTACGAGATTCATTTGCAGAAATTTGTGTCTAGACTCAAATAATTCAATATCAATAAACATGGATTTAATAAATTTATCTAATTTTTCCGCCATATTTAACAGATCTTTATGCTCCTGTCAACAAGGATATAAATGGTTTGTTGTAATTGCCATGTAATATTTTGCGAACAGCAACAAAAAATTCAAAGGTTATCACCTTTCAAATAATTCAGCCCTTAATGTCTTCATGTCATCCACATTTTCATAAAGTATCTTTGTTGTAAATTTATTTTCAGTTTTTGAATGAGACTTCGAACAGGTTGTTGAATAACGATATTGATCAATGAAAAATAAATGTTAATACTTGTGAATTAATGAACCAGTTCAGAAAAAAATAATAGTGACGACTGGACGGTTCAGCATCTTTATAAATATCTTATAAATGAAAAATAAATTACTTATTTAACAAAAATGAAAAAGGTAACCTATAATTACTAGGATAGAATGTGGTTGATGATAAGATATACAACTTAAACTAAACAATACGAATTTTTTTTTTCATAAAATTTTAACATGAAAACAAGAATTAATTAAATTTAGAATATAAAGCAGATTAATTTTATTTTTAATTAATATTTTAATTAATATATTAATTAATATATTAATTAATATATTTGTCTTCTACTTGATTTCATTTCTCCATATCATATCGTATTCGGTTTTTTTATCATACTTTTGAACATTTTGTTTGTTATGATTTGGTTCTTTTATTTCATTTTCCATATGTGATGATTATTTTATTTCCCCTTTTCATCATATTTGGAATTATTCTGTTATTTCCACAATTAAAAACAAAAATTAAATATCTGAAATCTTTTAAAATAATTATTAAGTAGTTGATTAAAAACTAAAAATAGATTTTACAATGTATTAATCACCCGTATTATGAAGCTATCTTAAAACAAAATGATTAATATTCGAAGGTTGTAACATATATCAAACTAATGGTATCAGATATCTATATTTACCCAATAGTAAATGGAATCATGTTTTACAGCTATTTATTTGGAGTGTAATTTTCGGATCTTGATCAAGCGTGTTTAGTTTCTATACAGATAATACCATAAAGAATTACACTGTGTAAATAAATGGATGAGTTATTTTCACAGGGTATAAAGTATCGGTTGTTTTGGCATGACATCTCTGTTATTTCTTAATATATTCTGTCAAAAAAAAGGCCAAAATAAAGCGCACAGGTGCATAGATCAGTTGCGTGTGCGATTGCGTTAAGAGATAACTTCCGTTGCTCCCGCTACCGGGTCGTCGCGTTCATCCAATTGTCTACCAGTGAATCCTATATAATTCTAGCCATTGTTTCGTATGACAGACTTATGTCATTTTTAAATATGAAAGAAGCATGCTGATTCGCGCCTTATGATACACATGATAAAATCGCAGTGTTTATTGAAATTGCTTAAGTCAGGTGACCATGTCATTGAATAGATCAAGTTTCTTGAAAAATTAATCATTCCACTTCTACTTGTCACCATTTCTTTAATTAAGACACTTTAAATTAGGTAACAATTGGGACCGTGGTTATATACTTCTTGGTCATAGGAGATACCTTTCCATGATATTGACGATCAGTCGTCTTGTATTACCAAAAATTGCTTTTAACTGAATATGTCAAAGATATATTTCGTGTATCACTTTTTAAATGGCCACAATTAAATATTTATCTTCATTAGCTTACCAATATGATAAATATGAATATCAGTAGACATTTCAAAGTTTAAAAACACATTTATTATCATGATAACAACTCATTTCTTAAGGAACGATAAAATCTCCAATAGACTTTTTAGTTTAAAACATTTAAAACTTATTTCTAAATTGTGACAAATGAAGTTACATAAAATAGGTAATAGGTACAGGAATCAACATTGTGTTATAATCTGAATCCCTAAAAAACAAACAACTATGTAAATAAAGAAAAAAAAATAGCACCAATATCCAGGTATTGAAATAAAATTCAATTCACATTAATCAATACTAATTTACCTATCATTAATATGTTGTCCATTAAATACGATATTAACGTTAGAGCTTTATGGAAAAAAAAACACCTAAAAACAAGTTTAACTCCACAAAAGGTCAAATTTTCCTGATGGAGTTGAAACATTACTTTCTTCCTATTTTTTTTAACGAGCAATTTTAGAAAGATTTGCTATAAACCTTTGAACTACTGCGCGGATAATACCCGCGGGGACTGATAGTCCACCATCACAGGTATCGACCAATGCTTTAAAAAAACTTGTCATAATAAAATACAATTTACCTTTGTGATATTGTTTTAAATATAAATTGTTGCTACACTCATATTGAATTGATACATATTCTTCTATACTGTTGCTGTTTTTTCTTCAAATCTTTATACATATAAATATAAAATGTCTTTAACGCCAATAAGTATTGTACACGTATTTATTGCTCCCTCTACATGTACAATTAGTGCCTCTAAGTAAAAACTATATCTTTGAATCTTGAATTTAAAATCAGGAATAAAGATATGTTACTTGAAGTCTAATAACAACATGGTCACTTTACTACTGAGCTTGTCTCAAGTATTATTTGCAATAAGGTTTTTTAATAGATAGACACTTTTAAAAGAGCAAAATGATCGGCAAGAAAAAATATGCAATACTCTACCATAGATGCAATTGTCAGGTTTTCTTATAGGGGTGGTTAATTACAACATTTACCTTTGTCTGTGTTTCGGTAAAAACTATAGACGACAGAGAGAAACCAAACGATTAGCAATAAAAGATCAACATAAAAATATGTAGTCATGACTTATATTCTAGTCTACATTGTTGAAGAGTGTTAATTGTTGAAGATGCACTTTGATCTAGATAAGCGACGTCCGACACAAGCTGTAAAGAACACATATTTAGTCTTGATACATATCTTGATTGTCTGTTATGAATTTATTCTAACGTTGTAAGACCCAAGATGATAGTAATTGTGTGTGACTGCTATACACGGATAACGGTCGGTTTTGATATATTTTCCTAACTTTACTTCTTGTGAGAGTAAAATACCTTCGATCAAGGTAATGATAATTTTGACGTGGCATGGTTAATTGTGGCTTTTTTATCAGATTTTTTTTTATATTAAATACATACTTTACTGTAACGGTACTTATGAATGTAATTCTCTTGAATCAATTTCTATCATAAGCTTTCTAACCTCTGATTTGAAACGTACCTTATTATACGTGTTCTCTGTCCGTAAATCGGTATCATATTTGTTTTTCTAATTTTCAGAGTTATTTTCACTAAGAAACACAAGATGTTTTGTGGTAGCCTTTCTTTTAAACTAGATACAGATTATGCAGAACAAAAATACTAAGGCTTTTCTAACTCAGGCATAGATTACCTTAGCTGTATTTGGCAAAACTTTTAGGAATTTTGGTCCTCAATGCTCTTCAACTTCGTACTTTATTTGGCCTTTTAAACTTTTTTGGATTCGAGTGTCACTGATGAGTCTTTTGTAGACGAAACGCGCGTCTGACGTATATACTAAATTTAGTCCTGGTATATATGATGAGTTTATATACATCTCAAATGAAGAAAGTTCTAATTCGAATTCGTAAAATGATACAGGCCACATTAGCATACATGCAGTTAAGAAGTTTTTATGTCAGTATATTGTTTTTAAGTAGTTGCAATCTTCAAAGATATTGCACATTTAATGTAAAACCGAAAATGAAAAAAAGAAAATGTAACCATGTTTTAATACTTGCTATAATGTCGAGATATTATCTTTAACTTTAATTTAGATTTTAAAGTTAGAACCTCTTATAATTGACATGATTTATTCATTTACTGAAAGCTAATTAACAATAGGCCGCACATCATTTATTTCGCTTGTTTGAATTTTGATTCTTTTAACCAAATTACTTCCAGTATCTAGCAAATCTGAATCCTACACATGCTGAAACAGAAAAATAATGATGAAATATGTTCTACGTATTATCTGCAGAACTGTCATTTTTGGCAGAAGATCTTTCTAATTGGCGCGAGAAAATGGCGCATGTCTAGTAGAGCGGAATAATAAATCCGTTTAATTCTAGGTATGAGTAAATTATAGGGAAATTGACGACAAATCTCTAGAAATATTGTATTATTTTACGGTCGGTGCTGGATGCAATTATGAAGTGAGATTATTTATGTATAAATCAACATACCAAATATGAAACAATTCAATTTATTTCACATTCATTTGTCGACTTTTTCTGAGTTCGAATGTTTAATGTCTTTCTGAAGGTTCCAACATACGTGCATTGATACTTTTTAATTGTACGTGATGAATTTAACTATATGTAATACTTTTGATAAATGTTACAGTGGCCCGGTCAAAGGTAAAGTTATTTGAATAAAACTTAGTTCAAAGTACTCAAATTGTAATCAGTACGATGTGTTATTAGCAATTCAAAATCAGCTTTAAAAAGTGTCCCAATAGCAAAGGGTTATATATATCTATATTGTGTTTCAGCTATACCAAAGTGACTTTCAAACTCATAAGTGGAAATAAACTGACACCGCCAAGACTAAAAAAAGATACAACAAAAGAGAGACAAACAATAGTAAACAAAGCACAACATATAAATTAAGTCTAATATGAATGGACAACAGCTTGAATAGTTATCAAAGGTACCAGGATTATAATTCAATACGCCAGACGCGTGTTTCGTCTACATAATACTCATCAGTGACGCTCAGATCAAAATAGTTATAAAGCCAAACAAGTACAAAGTTGAGAGCATTGAATATTGTTTTCCTCTATTTATAAGACAGTCGAAATATACCAAACTGACATTCATAAGAGTCGAAATAAACTGACAACGCAATGGATAAATACAAGAAAATGACAAACAGACAAACAATAGTACACAAAACACAACATATAGAAAACTAAAGACTAAGCAACACGAACCCTCAATAAAACTGGGTTGATCTTATGTGAAACAAGAATCTACTTTTTGATACAGCCCCACCAAACTTTGGATGAACTCATTTGCTTCAGAAAGTTTTATGTCTACGTCATTTGACCTTGAAATGAAAGTTTTTCATCTTCAATCAAGATACATCTTTAACTCATTACAGCTTCTGAAAAGAAAAGAGGAATCAATTTCTACTAAAACATAGTGACTCAAGGTATTGCTGTATTATGTAGGTTATGAATTGAATTGTTGTTTAGCAATTCGCCATACTTAAACTTTCGTAAAGCTTTGGGATATTAATTAATATCGGTTCATGAATTGTTAAATAATCATACTACCATAGTCAATTACATTTTAAAAGAATCAGTTTAGTCAATTGACGAATAGTGTGTTTTGAAAGTATTGCACCGACTCATTATTGTGATCATAAAATGTACTTGGCGAAGACTCATTTGACTTTAAAGATAGCTTTGACGTATTTGGCTGGCAAGGCGTGTATATCACGGCAGTACTTGTACGTAGAACAATTTTCATAAATAGCGATTGGACACCTTAAAGTTACATTTCCCTCCAGAAATAACAAATACAACATAAGTGATAGCTATTCTAGTAAAAGTTTCTTAATTGTATTATAGGTATTATAGGTTTTCCAATTTGTGTTGTCTGCATAAAGCATCAAAGACACTAGGCTTGCAATTTTGTAAACCAAACAAATGCGTTTCGTCTTGACAAGATTCAGTCGTGGTGTTCACATCATGAACTTAAACCAATGGCTGAATTTCGAATGAGGATGGGGACAATGTCTTTAAGCAACCAACTTTTCGAAGTTCCTCGAATCGTTTGTAAAATAATCACATCAAAACGGCTCTATAGAGTGTTCTATCAATATCAACACGATTTGTATACATTTACGATATACAACCACTAATGCATAGCCCATTGCTATACCTTATCTTACTTGTGGTGAAAAATTCAGCAAACTTTTGATTGCATATTAGAGTGTACTGGTTCCCGGAAGTTTGATAGTACAAAAACCGGAAAATCTGATCTGACCAACAGGGTAAATGTGGCCTCCTATTATAATGTTGTATACTTCTTTAATTTTCAAAAGTAACTATCAATAATGATTCGACAGGGACAAGTCATTGAATACCAAAAACTAGCAAAATATTTCACCTATTAACAAATACAGTTATGCGCAGAAACTATTTTGTTTTAGATATGTACTACTTTCTTGTATTTTTATCACTTCTGGGCCTGAATAAGGTGGTTATATACCATAAGCAAACTAAATAACTGTATAGATAGTTTGCGATTAGTTTACCTTGATTGGGCGCTGTTTTAGATTTTTTTTAAATATAATGAACTGAATTAATATCTCTCAAACAAATAAATGAAAGACAAATTAATTTTATAATTTTACTTCGATAAGAATACTAAAAACATCATGTTTATTTAAAATGAAATATTGTATTATATTTACTTTAATATCAATTTTCGTGTTAATTTTTATTTTATCAGTAACCTTTTTTGTATTACTATTAATTTTGACTGTATGCTTAGAACAAATACAGAAACAAGTGGTCATATCTCTTAACTGGTAGCAAACATCAGTAATAACGAAGAGAACGCGTGTCAAATTATTCATGATGACACTTAATCCATCATTTTCGTAGCCTTTTACACCTACGTCCCAAGGAAGATGGTTAAAATTAATATATAACACGAATAGATATTGTTCGTCATTTTTCATAATAATAAAACACCGTTTAGAAATACGTATTTATCATGCTTCGTTTTATAAAATACATGTCACACAACAAAACATATATATTTTTTCAATGAGAAATTTTTTTACATTTATGAATTTGTGGGTTTTTGTAAGAATTGATACAATCAAAACGTTAGAGGATAACAAGTTTACATTTTATTGATAAAAGTATAGAAACTAAACATTAACAGTACCCTATAAAACACATACAAATCTACAGATATATAAGAAGTGGTACCACCGTGTAATATTACAATTTATTAACCAACTAAGTACATTATTGCCAAAAATGACTGGTTATTAAAAATAACATATTTTCTGTAATGGCCCTGTTTTTCTGTAATGGCCCTGTTTTTTTTCTGTAATGGCCCTGTTTTTCTGTAATGGGCCTGTTTTTCTGTAATGGCCCTGTATTAATGCCCGGTTTGTCTGTATAAAGCACAGTTAGGGTTTTTAATGAAGTTAATAAAATTAAGTTGTAAAGAGTATAATACTTTTTTGTATTTTATTTAATTTAGTAACCAGCAATCAACATTAAAGAACGATATATAGGGATCACTGTTCCTCCTGTTTTTCAACACATAGCTTCTGTCAACTTAATATCTTGGATATTTGGTATATTAACACATACACTTTTATTCAGTTGGTTAATAAATGTATTAAGAAATGGGGTTTTTTATAATGGCTCTGTTATATGTACTCGGTCAGTAATAATGGCCTCGGATGTCTGTAATGGCCCTCAGCGTTGCCTCGGGCCATTACAGACTTCCTCGAACATTATAACAGACCTTGGACATATAACAGGGCCATTATAAAAACACCCATTCATTAATACTATAATACAGTGGTACCATTGTGTAATATTATAGTGTTATTAACTGGCTGTTTCTGTATTGATTCAAGTTTTGCTGTATTGGCCTCGGGACCCGTAGGGTCGATGGCCAATACAGCTGACAAAGAATATATACAAGTGCTTATACAGAAACAGCCAGTTCATAACACTTTTTTTTTTTAAATAATCCAACTTTTTCAATACAGACTTGTTCTGACTGCTGTATTACATACATCAAATGTGATTATAGGGCCAATATTTCCAATATGAACTGGCAATGAATCCTGAACTACATGCACAATATATGTTTACATGTAATTCAGGATTCATTGCCAGTCTGTTTTGGAAATATTGGACCAGGCAGAAAAGCAATATAGATCACGTGATTTATATGACCAGGACGACGTCACCAGTATGCCACATGCCGTTTTGGTAGTGTTAGTGCTGTTTTAATCGTAGTATTTAATAATACAATATATTGTCTGATTGGCACTGCTCAACCCCACTCTCCACTTGTCAAACAGTTTCTGGAGACCCTACAGGAATCAATTCAACGTATTCATAATGAGTTTTCTTACGTTTTAAGTGCCCTTAAGTTATTTTTTTAATTTATCGTTTTGTTCGTAACGCCCATCGACATTTTCACCCAAATTTAAGGATTGAATCCAATTTAGAATCCAAATGTAATGATAATATAAATGTAGGACCTAGATCATTTAGGTTATGGGTTAACATATCAAATGAAGATGCAAATAAAAGACGATTAATCAGTGTATTAGTCCACTTCTGATGGTCTGGATTGAATTTACAGAATGGACTTGTATGAACAAAATGAAATAGAGAACAACGGGTCTATATTATAAAATAAAATATTGAATAATAGGGGGGAAATATACAGAAAATCTGTCTATCACAAATAAGTTGCGCAACTCTATCTTTAAAAATAGCATTGTAATATAGCTGTTTGAAACATAACCATACAAAAGCAAAAAAAAACAATTAGGACAAATTCAGTGCACTTTTGACATAACGTCAAATTGCCTTTAGTATCAACACATAAACACCTGCAAACCTAAATGCCACAATAGAGGCATGATAGATAAAACAAATTTTACTGAATACAACATTTATCAGGCTAGATAAAAACTGTATACAAAGTGTCAGATAATTTGTGGCATGTTTAAGAATAATGTATGGACCTTAAGGAAGCATATATCATAAATGGAAGTTTATATTTATGTTCTAACAGCTAATTACTCTAACTGCGGTCACTTTATGTACACCGTTTATTGTGATTTATAGGGAACGAACGTCGTGAAGGTCTCTGAATCAAAGACACTGGTCTCTATTTCTAGCCCTCTCCACAGAGGTTAACGCTTTGCTGTAGTAAATAATACCATACCACAATGATGACTAAAATTTAGCATTCATAACAAGTAGTTTGATACAGAAATATGTAGATTTTACATTTTTTTTTTTTACTTATAAAATGCTACTGACTGAGTCTGTACGATCATATCAACTGGCAAAATTTGAAAGAATGATTATTTCTGAAAAGCTTATGAAAAATAGCTTCAGCTTTTTCAAAAGTTGAATATCGGTTTACTACTGCCTTAATTCAGACAATTAAAGCTTGTTGAAATGTGGTAAGAACAGATTTTACATTTTCGCCGGAGAATTTCATTTATTATTGCAGAGAAACATCAATGAGGTCAAATATTAAACGATCTACAACGTTTATTAATTTCACACGATAATTGGTCAGGTTGTATAATGTACACGGAAACAATAATTTGCGAACAGATCAAAACCGATATTTCCATAGAATAGGTAACTTTACCCGTTTAAGGCATTTCTTTTCTTTGCATATTGACTAATGTCATTATAAGTTGTTCTCAAACATTATATTGTGTTTCTTAACGTAGAATGTATCCCGATAATTTACACTGCAAATGCGGGAACAGCCATTTTGATTTTTAACAGTGTGCTCATCTCAAAATCAGAATATCTCTAAAAATTCTTAAATGTCTTTCCAACTATATTTTCGATGGCATTTTGCGGTGTTGTCTAATAGGAATAATGTTTATCAAGTCTGCCCACTCTGATAATACAATGAACAAATAGTAATTGACTGCAACCAAAGTAACGACAGTGTTTCGTTTACTGCATTCACAAGTTTGTTAGTTGAGTATAAAATGTTAATATGACTAATAGTTTATCATAAATACAATGAGTAAGATATTGACAGACGCGCTTTTCGTTAAATAAAACCAACCCCAACATTGACGCTTGGATAAAAAGTGAAAAAAGCCAAATATTGCTCGAAGTTGAAAAGCAGTTAAATCCAAAATATAAATGAAAAAAATGCAAAATACAGGGAAGCAACATGATTAGTCATTACTGGATATTGATAAGATTTTTTAAAAGACTTATTAGCATGCCGTAATGTTCTATTGTATTGTATTGTTTATTTGTGTATTTCTCTGTCCTGTATGTTCTTCCATTTATTTGTATTGATTCTGTCATGTAATGTTATCATTTTTTTGTTTTATATTTTTTATTGCCATATAGCCACAAAATCAGGTTCTACCCACCATTTTTTTCTTGAAAGTCCTGTACCAAGTCATAAAAATAGCGTTTCTGTGTGCGTTGCATTGTCGTTTGGTTTTTTGTTGCACTTTAGTGTTTCTGTTGTTTCATTGTTTTCCTCTTGTATTTGATGTGTTTCCCTCAGTTTTAGTTTGTAACCCGGATTTGTTTTTTTTCTCAATCGATTTATGAATTTCGAACAGCGGTATACTACTGTTATCTTTATTTAATTATAATTTCCAGGGCAATTTTTGTTATTGTTCATCATATATATTAGGAATCATATTTATTGTTTTACTAAATAAAAAAGCAGACACTGAAGAGATCTTAATTGACCGCCAGGAAAGTAACGACATTGTGTCGTGTACTGCAGTTGAGTTAAAGTGTTAAAATATGACTAATCATTTCGTCATAAATACCAGGATTAGAATATTGACATACGCGCGTTTCGTTAAAAGAAAGACTCACTTAAAAGTGACGCTTAGATAACAAAAAGTGTCAAAGGCCAAATGAAGTATGCAGTTGTAAAGCAGTTAAATCCAAAATATCCGAAAGGTTTTGCCAAATACAGCAAACAATCAATTATTCTTTAACAAGATCGATGAATTAGTTTACGCAATATGATGTGTCACTTCTGCTACTTATATGTATGTGTGTTCTTACTAGATGCAAACCACTAGAAAAAAGAAGATATTGTATGATTGCCAATGAAACAACTCTTCATAAGAGACCAAAATGACACAGAAATTAACAAGTATAGATCACCGTACGGCCTTTAACAATGAGCAAAGCCAATAACGCATAGTCAGCTATAAAAGGCCTCGAAATGACAATGTAAAACAATCCAAACGAGAAAACCAACTGCCTCATTTATGTAAAAAAAAAAGGAAAAACAAAAAGGTAACACATAAACAAACGACAACCATTGAATTGGAGGCTCCTGACTTGGGACAGGCACATACATACATAATGTGGCGGGGTTAAACATGATAGCGGGATATTCACCCTCCCCTAACATGGGACAGTGGTATAACAGTACAACATAAGAACGAGCTGTTTTCGTCTGATAGAAAATACTGAGATCAAACTATTCTAATTTATATCAAAAAGGTAAACTAAAAAACATACTGAACTTCGAGAAAACTCAAAATAGACAGTCCCTACTGTGTTAATTGTGATTATATAAATCCGAAAAATGAAACAAAAGATACCGAGGGGATATTCATTACATTACAAACAGAAAAAAAAACCATATTAAAATAAACCCCGATAGCGACGAAAAAATGTAAAATCACAAAAATACTGAACTTAGAGGAAAATCTAATCGGAAAGTCCATAATCACACGGCAAAATCAAATAACAAAACACATCAATAACGAATGGACAAGATCTGTCAAAGCGAACCCGTTCACAAAACACGACTTCGGAAAGTAAGCAAAAAGTGAAATAACAAAAAGTACAGAACTCCAACCAAATTCAAATCGGAAAGTCCCTTTTCAAATTGCAAAATCAAAAGCTCAAATACTGATGGTCATCTCAAACGAATTGAAAACAAATGTCATATTCCTGACTTGAGACAGGCATTTCCTTATGTAAATAGACACAATGAACATAAATTTTAGTATCTGTATATCTGTCACATGCAATTACATGTACAATAGTAAAAGTTATCAAAGGTACCAGGATTAAAAGACTCAGCAGCTGTCTTTCTTTTAGTTATTCGCTGTATTCGTTCTTGAAAAGTACGATATTTTTGTAAACATATTTTAATGTGTTACATTAAGACTTTGTTTAAGAATATTGAGTGACCTCGGTATTCTATTTTTATTTGCATTAATGTCTACTTATTGTACATTTACAAATATTTTTTACCAGTTTTATTATATTTTGTGTGTGTTTTAAATGATATTTAATTGTCATTTTACAATATTATGGCAGACAGTCGTGAAGAATATCGAAGTATAAATTCAGAAATCCTCACAATATATTCAATATCATAAATTATTCCAGTAACAACACCAATTTGTCTTTCAGGGAAATAAGAATGGACATTTGTGGCGACATAAATACGACATTCAAATGGGAATTCTACTGACGGCATGTTGTAAAATTCGCGTAAATGTCATAATACACGTCGAGCCCAATATCATTCAAAATGGCGGAAATTAGCTTGGCAGAAAATTTGATATCTTCATGATCGGTCTGTCAATTGATTCTGTTTATAATATTATGTTGCCTTAGGCAAATATGATATACTTACATATATCTAACCTATAAGATAAAATAGTTTAAAACAATTATGACGAAACAACGAAGGACCTTATATTGTCCAAACTAACTATGCAGCCGGTTGGCTATTTTGTATTTGCATTCATATGAATCAGATTCTATATAGGGCCTCTAAAAGGCAAATAGATAAATCTTCTTGCAATGATTTTCAATTTCGCTCTCGGATGTTCACTGATAACTGGCAAAGAGGTGACATATCTCATATATAATGAAAACGAAAACACTTCAGATTGAGGATACTACTTAAACTACAAGGTTTGGTTTCATATCTTAATCTTTTCATTGATAGTGACTACTTAAAACTAGAATCAATGAGAAACGTGATGATTATAGCTTTCCAATTGTCAACCTCCCATTTAGCAACAGTGACATACCTTCTGCCCCACTGTATGATGTTTTCATATTTCAATAAATACGTTACGCTTGCGCATTTTTAAATTGTACGGAAATCAGATACAAGGGTGAGAGCCTGAAACAAGAAAACTGTTCCAACAGAGTTCTTAGGAAGAACGACTAAAATCGACATGTCAAGGTAATATATACCTTACGATACTAAAATCTTAAGGATTGATTTATGAGATTTGAACAGAGGCAAACGTAGGTTGCCTTTAAATTCTCCCTCGCCCTGCTCGTCTGAATTAAGAATATTTCTCTACTCTAAGTTCAAAGGGATATAAACAAGACAAACACAAATATAGGATTAGTTGCTAGCAGTGAAATATAACTTTCCTTTGCGATACAATATTCTATTTTTCTTTATTGTACAGATTTCCACGATTTCAACAGCACATAAATACATGTAATAAACATAGCAACTACTGTATATTTATACTGTACTCATTCTATTTGAGCAGTCATATGCGTTGACTGTATATTTCTATGTCATATACAGTCGCTGACCCGATATCACTTTTCCTTATGAATATTTAAATAGAAATTGACGAAATAATATTAAATTATTCATACGACCTCTTCAACCTGTTCTTGTTTCAAATGCATACAACGATGCGTGGAACGACTTAACATTGTTTCTTTTGCAATTATTGGAAAAAACATATTTAATTTGTTAACATTTTTTGTTTGAAACCTATAAATCATTATGTGTTTTGCTTATGGTTGATATTTAAGTCCATACTCAAACGATTTCGTTCACCATCGAGTGTTGTTTTCAACAGGTAAATGTAAATTTCATTGTGTTGTATATTTCTCCGCGAGCATGATGTGAGGCCTTTTTAAAGGGTATTTCCCACAATATTCAAATCAAATAAATAACCTTAACGCATTAAACAACAATTGAAAATGTTTTTTAGATTACAGTATAAAGACAATAATAGTGCATTGACTTGACATATCAACGATATAAGGATTCGGCCCGAAACGGGGAAACGGGGAAATAACAGCCTCGCATTTCACCGTTTCTAAGCCTCATCCTTATATGATATGTCAAGTCAATGCACTATTATTGTCTATATACTAATGTGACTTCGATTCGACGTAACTGCGAGTATCTTCGATACTAATACACTTTTTAAATGCAAAAATTTATATGGTACCATAAAACCCCAACCGTAAAAACCACCAAAACGTTAGTTGTGCCTTATGCACATAACATCAAACTTTATAAATAGTACGTAGTACTGTTGCAGAACTAGTATCAGAAATAGTTATACTAGTTCCAATCAATATATAAGTTATACAAATAGCAAACGGGAAAACCCCAATTTCAAACGAAATGAAATATATGTTATCTATCTATCTTTTTTGTTGCACTATAGTGTTTCTGGTGTTTCGTTGTTTTCCTCTTATAGATGATGTGTTTACCTCAGTTTTAGTATGTAACCCGGATTTGTTTTATCTCAATCGATCGATGTATTACTTTCGAAAAGCGGTATACTACTGTTGCCTTGATAGAAAATATAAAATAATTCACTTTTCCTGAATAAAATTAACAACGTGTCTTCTGTCTATGTTTCACATGTATGTGTCACTTAACATAAATATGCTCACAGTTTTGAAAATACACAAGAATGTATTACGAAGCACAGAAAAACATTTAAGGAATGACTGTTATATTTTTTCTGTCTATGAAGAAATAACATAAAACATTTGGTGCACACTGAATAACGCGCGTAGCGGGTTATTTGATAGTGTGCACCACATTTTTTTAATGTTATTTCGAATAGACAGAAAATAATATTACAGTCATTTCTTATAATCTAATTCAAAATTCCATTTTAAACTGGAGAAAACAATGAAAAAACGTTGATGACGTCACGGTCACATGACTAAATTATGTCTATGGGCTGATAATCCAATCTCAGAAGACGCGTTACATCCAAAATTAAATTTTTCTGCGATAACATCATTTGAAATGTTTAGGGTTTCAAACATAAAAGGAATCATTACATTTAAATTAAGGCAAAGTAAACAAATACTTCGTTGATTTCAATTAGTTTGCCATTAAACGCTCCAGCGAAAGGTTTATCAGTGGCGGATCCAGGGGGGGGGGGGGGTTCCGGGGGTGCGCACCCCCCCTTTATTTTTGCCGATCAATGCATTTGTATCGGGACATATGTTTTGCACCCCCCCCCCCTGCACCCCCCTTTGCCCTGGGTTAGCACCCCCCCTTTCGAAAATCCCTGCATCCGCCCCTGTTTATACTTCACATTCGGTAATTTCATCAACGAGAAAAGGATGATGGAGTTATGAAAAAAGTTATCAAAGGTACCAGGATTATAATTTAGTACGCCAGACGCGCGTTTCGTCTATATTAGACTCATTAGTGTCGCTCATATCAAAATATTTATAAAGCCAAACATGTACAAAGTTGAAGAGCATTGCGAATTCAAAATTCCATAAAGTTGTGCCAAATACGGCTAAGGTAATCTATGCCTAGGATAAGAAAATCCTTAGTTTTTCGAAAAATTCAAAGTTTTGTAAACAAGAAATGTATAAAAATGACCACATTATTGATATTCATGTCAACACCTAAGTGTTGACTACTGGGCTGCTGATACCCTCGGGGACGAAACGTCTACCAGCAGTGGCATGAAATTGAACATACCATATGTCCTCTATGACATAGTTATACCATAACGGTAAACAAAATCATAATTACGTCCGTCAAATAATCTACGACCGTTGGTTCAATAGATTTCTTGTAAGTAGTGACCTTTTGTCAATGAATTTGCAATATGAAACAAATACATTTGGGAGATAAAAGCTAAGTTTGCATGCGCTTCTGGCATGTTACAACATCAAAAGGTAAAGTTCAAAGCGGAAATATTGAAGTCATCTCATTTATCTTAAAGATTAGTTCTCACACGACCTCACTATCCATTGCAATATATTAGTCAAGTGAGCAGAAGACCTATATGCTTTAAATTTGTAGTTTTCTTTATATAAAGTTTAATGGGTATTATTACTTAATAAGAGGACACCATATATTTGCTTATTTGCTGACGTGTTAGAAGACCTTATACCGTTAAACAACATATCGACTAGAAAAGAAGCACACATGGTTCCCATAGCTATGCTAATCTTTTCCTGAAAAGGTGTATATTAAATCAATAGGATGGATGCACACAATTAAGTACTACGACATCAATTATGCATTGAAATTGGATAGTGGGTCAAAATAATCTGGTTATTGAAGTTATATGGTTAACAGCCCTATAATAAAAAAGGTCCTGTTAAATGTATACTTTTGGTAGACAGTTTTTTCAGCAGATTCTCGGCATAGCGATGGGAACCATATGTGCTCTTCTTTCAGTTGATATATGTCTCATACGTATATGTTTTGTTTTTTATGGCCCAGCAACGAAGTTGTCGGTGCCATATAGTTTAACCCTTGTCCGTCATTCCGAAATTCCGTAATTCCGTCATTCCGCAACAAACCATTATACGGAGTTTTTTTTTCTAAATGCCCTAGATATTAAACTGATTTTTGGTATGTGAGTTAACCATGATGAGTTACAGATCAAGTTTAAGTTTCGTTCCGCTCAACTAATTTTTGCCGAAATTACGGGCTTTGGACTTTAAGAAATTGTTGAAAATCACAGTTATACGGAGTTTTTTTTAAACGCCTTCAGATATTGGGCTGATGTTTGGTATGTGAGTAAACTATGATGAGTTACAGATCAAGTTCAAGTTTCGTTCCGCTCAACTAATTTTTGCCGAAATAACGGGCTTTGGACTTTGAGAAATTGTTGAAAATCACAGTTATACGGAGTTTTTGTCTAAACGCCTTCAGATATTGGGCTGATTTTTGGTATGTGAGTTAACCATGATGAGTATAGATCAAGTTTAAGTTTCGTTCTGCTCCGCTAATTTTCGCTGAAATTACGGGCTTTGGAGTTGATAAATTATTAAAAATCACAGTTATACGAATTTTTTTCTCTATTCCCCTCCAGATTTTGAGCTGATTTTTGACATGTGAGACTACCATCATGTTTGTGTCCACTTGTGTTTATATTGAAATTGCAGACTTTTCAACTTTTTGGGATGGGGCCATTTGTGTCGCTTTGACACATCTAGTTTCATTTTAAAAGAGATGTAGAGTGAATATTTCATTTTGGAACGTCACAGAATTTCTGAATATTCTAATGTTTCGATAATTTTGTATTCAACAAAGCAAAGAAAGTGGAAAATATAATTTCTAGATTATCCTGTACAATGACGTTCACTAAGACGCTTGATGAACGTCAATAGTGCAGCAATATAGGCGACCCCCTTTGTCTGGTAAATGTCATTCTAAAGGCGCGCATAATTGACGATTTATTCTGGTGACGGACATTATTCCTTTATAGAGTAAATTTGTTATTAAATAGCCACAATTTCATATTGAATGGCAGTACTAATTTTCGCTATTATGATGGTATCGACATTATTTTGTCGGCGATGATTGTTTTATGACTGTATAAGGCTTCCATAAATGGTTATCTGCTATATAGAGTCTGCAATGTGGAAAGAGGGATAACTACAGCAAAAATGAACTACTTTTATTTCAGATTTCATATAGTTTTATATTGAAAAAATACATGATTAATAAGGTTTTCCTTATTATTTGACTAGCAAAGTAGTCTCCGTAATTATTCAGTAGTACAAGTTAGCGTCGATTGAGGTGGGTTCATGTTTTGCTTCAATAAATACTCATGTATGATGTTTTCCGAATAGTTTTGTGCATGTATGTTTGTCTTTTTTTTTTTGTCGGGGGAAGAATCGTGCAATCTGTAAGTTCCCTGTATCTTATTAATTCATACCGTTTTTTTTTCTCGAAAAAGAATAAACTAACGACATTTTGTATAGATTATCAAGCAAAAGTTGCAATTTTCAAAATCTAGACTACATATGAAAAACCAATAATTTTTTCAAATGAATAAATTATAAAACTGTCTTTTTGTTTGAAAGAATAACAACAACAATTTAAATACAATGTATTAAAATGTATAGAGTTAGTAATTTGATGATGTTTGGCTATCGTAAAAGTTTGAAATTTATTTTCCTCATAAAATCTCTGCCGCTGGACTACTTAAACCAACTGTCATTTTCACAATTAATAGTATCAAATAAATCATAATGACGTGAAATGTACACATGCTCAGCAATAATGATACATCTGCATGTTTTAATCGAAAACCATCTGCACGCGCATACTTCCATATCATAGAACAGTATTTTGAATTTTAGGAAACTTACAAAAAAGATTTTGATTTATTTCAATTATAAAAAGATTTATTTCACCTAAGAAGATTTATTTGTTTTACTTAAATAAACACTGAATTAATTTAGTCAAAATCGATTCAAACTTCCAAGTCATGGATACACATGTTAGACTGACAAATCTGTTTTCGAATTCCCTCTTAGAGACGAATTCTTCAAATCTTTGTTTGAAGTAACAGCCACCGAAGATATATTTCAATTCAATTTAAATCTGTTATCAATAATAAATGTGTTTCTGAACAGATTAATTAAATTATGAACCACCGACCCTGACTTTACTCCCGGTGATTTGTGTGGTCTCCAGTGGCTTGAGGGTTACCTCTTGTCGAACACTGGGGACACTTGAGGTATTTATTATAATGTTAAATGGTTCGCTGAACGCCAGTATCTCAGTTCTATTGATAGGATTATCGTTCTTAATAAAGACATAAATCATTGAGTAGTTTCCCTTTAACTTCGAAACTTGAATAAGAATAGGAAAACAGCAGCATGCCTTTCAATATTGAGATAATTTTACAATGACAAATATCCGAGAGACAGAGAAAACGAAGGATTTTTATGGTCCGTGAGAATAGAATTCATCATAAAATGTTATTGAGTGTTTCAGAAGAACTGTTATTGATAGAAGTGAGAGAAAAAAATCATCAATGAATTTTATTTTATTTCTCTTTTAAAGCACTAGCTTTGTAGAATCATTTTTTAAGTACAAAGTAGCATACGATGTTCATATATTTCAGTGTAACATTTGTTCTTTCCATAACTTCAAACATTGCTTTAAGATATGTTTTTTCGTATTGAAGTGTTAATGCATATTTTTAACTTCAATAACGTGCTGTTTGATATTGCTACATACGTAATTAGGTATGTTGTGAACGTATTTAAAGAAATGAAAAACAAAGGTTAACAAAGTAGGATAAAATTGCATTGAAATGCACCACAAGCTTGTTCCCAATAATATATATACTACGACTTAAACTTTAAGTTAGTAAGGAAAACTGAAATATTACTTTTTGTATTTGTTTTTGTAGTAAGTGGTTTTGTTCCGTTTAGTTTAGTCGCAGCTTCCTACGTTTTTCCTTTTCATTTTTTATTAAAAGAGCTGAAGCTTTGTTACCCTCAATTCGTCTTGTTCAGCATGCTTTAGGCGTTGTATTCCAATGCTTGGCTTGTATCTAATTTTCAAGGTTGCAATGTTTCTACACTACACACGAATGTGTCTGGTTTAAGTGTGTGGACGAAGGGAGATAACACAAACAGAAATATACTTTCAAACTGTAACTCTATAAAATTGCTGATAGTAAACATGTAAACATTTATATTATCCTAAAATAATATTAAAAAACTATATATTGAATTGCAATAATAGTTGTGATTCTTTTAAATTCTCTCTACCAACTCCTTCTATTTTTTACTATTAAATGTCGGAACCCTGGGCTGAAAGTGCATATACTTATAAAGGAAACTACATTTAAGTTTGCTATCCTGGCTGCTGGTTACACCTGCTCATATTATGGTCTTGGGTTTATTCAATGCTCTTCGTGTTCCCTTTGTAGGGCCCTGATGACATATTTAAGGCTTTGAGATGAAGAACAGCAATAGAAACTTTTTTATTTCTAATAATGAGTTTAGAAATTGTGAATAGTTATTTTGTGTCATGAATTAAACTTCATATTTCTGTTCCATTATATAAGTAGGGTTTGTCTCTCGTACTGTGTGGAAGTCGTACATTCAGCTGATCTATGATTTATGGGGAAAAAATCATTGGATATATAGCAGTTTGACAAACACAGAAGTTGATCACTGAGAAGCTTAATATTCCTTTAGAAAAAAAATGTGATTAAAACGTTCATCTGATTGTGTATAGAGTTATCTCCCTGTAGTGTTATGTAACATCTTAGTGCTGTTTTCGTTTTCTGTAGCACTTTGTCGATACCGCTGCTTGTAGACTGACAGACATCTTAATGTGTCATTTGGTTGCATAGCTGTTTTTTTCTGTATTTTTATAAAGATTTGTTTTAACTTATATCAGTACTTTTTGTATTTCTTTGACCCATATATTTCTATAACCATACCCCGCAAAACATCATGTTCTGCAGATGCATATTATGTAGTGTTATTGAGGTCTACCAAAATATACCGCTCACAAAAATCTTAATACTATCAGATTATTACATGGCATTTTTCATATCGCATGTATTATCAGCCCTAGGTTCAATATCAGCCCAAGAATTGGCCGTTTCAGAATCTAATGCATCCTGGGTAATATTTTCAAAAGCGTACACCAAAGCGTTTTGATTGGTTTAAAACGTTATAAACAATGGAAATTCAACCAATGACGTAACGTTATTTTCACTTTGGGGTACAAACAATGAAATTACCTATGATGCTTTAGATTCTGAAACGGCCAATTGGCCGAGTACTATCGGAATGCCATGTGATAACGTTACGGAAAGGCATGTGATAACAATCGAAGCATGTGATAAACTTTTCATATCAGCCCGCTAAGCACCAATTCGAAAAATATGGAATTTAATGCTATTATCATACGGTAAAATGTATATATGTTATTTAGTCTAAGTATATGATAATATAGAATAATTACTGTTTATGATGCAGCTTGTTGTGATTCGTGTAAAAGTGTATGTATCGTATCCCTCATTTTCTTATACATTTGCGTTCCACTTTTATTGGTCAACTGTCAAAATATTCGATTTCATTATTTGGAATAAAACTTTTGTTCTATTATACACATGGAGTATAATACCTTAACTGTTTTTGGCAAAACTTTAGTACCCAATGCTCTTCAACTTCGTACTTTATTTGGCCTTTTTGACTATTTATTTTATTCGAGCATCAATGATGAGACTTTTGAAGACGAAACGCGAGTCTTCCACAAATACAAAATTTTAATCCTGGTTTCTATGATAATTTTTTTCATGGACTGCTTAATACCAAGAGGAAAACGAGAAAAGAGAATAAAATATAGAGCTTGTAGATTTTTTTGTATCTTAAGTGCGTATTAGGTATAAATTATACAATATTACTACATATAAGACTGGTTCCCATACAAATACGATTTTAAATAATATAGCACCTCTGTGTAGGCACGGTATGTTTATTTTCTGGTTTTAGGGCTGTATAGCCAGTCAAGGTCGTTAAAAACTTCTTATTTGTTGGTTTAAATCTTTTCGGAATGTATTTTGTACGTTTAGACATAAAAATAATGCTACTAAATCGAACACAAATCATCGAGTATTCATCAGGTGCACCGAAAGAGTAATATCAGACATTCAACTATCTTTGAAGGAATGCAGTTTTTCTCAGTATGGTTTCGTACAAATATAATTAATTAAAATGAAAGAAAATAAATGATTAATTATTAATTTAAACAAGATGGTAAATATACGTAAATAATGAGTGTGGTTTTGTCTTAACGCGTTTTTTGACTTGTTTTTATTTTCGTAATCGAATTCCAAAATATCCTTACAGCAACAATTATCTGCCATACTAATTAATTGTGCGGTTACAGAATATATATCGTAGCCAATTCATTATGTATGATCACAGTTCCTGTAATCATCAGTTTCTTTGAAATCACATTTTTGACATTTAAGCTAATTTTTAAGATTTTTGGTATATAGCTTGATTGATAACTTTCTTTTGATGGAAAAACTATTTATTACTATTTATTACATAACTAATACAAAGCGGGGATATCTGAAACTTAATCCTTGATATTCATTTTTGATCCTTAATTATAAGTTTGAACATTATATCGGTAAATTGGTAAACAGAAGAAAAAATGCATCAAATCTGCACTGGTGCTAATATTGAAAAGGAAACAAGTTTGCCCTTCATTCTGTCTGATGTTTGTCCCTTTGCGTAATTTCGTTGACATACATGTAATACGCTTGCGCACTCTGGAATTCTGTCATTTATACCAATGAGTAATGATTCCTTGGTTCCAAAAGGTTAGACAGAAAGACCTAGGACAACATTTTGATTCAATAGATTCAAAGATACATGTATTGGTACACTAGATAACTCTATTGATAAAAATGAAAACAATTAACAAACTAGTAAAGCGTTCATCTTTATACAAAACTATGTTATACGATTAGAACAATTGCAAAGTTTTGTAAGCAGACGAGTAAATCACAGCAAAACAACTAGGCTGCCAATTCCTTAGAAAATTGTTGTAACATTTAACAGGGAAATAACCTTTTGGTGTTGAGATACCATTTCTTATTCCTATAATGGATAAATCCATTAAAAGACAACTAAAACTGTCCTTATATATTTATTTCTGCTAAGTATTGAATGCTTCTTTATGTAAATTTGTATGGTTATAAAAACGTTGGCTGAATGTACATTTCTAAAAACACGGTCAACGCTGTAAAAACCCTATTGAATTACCAATAGAAGTATTCAATACTTACAACTACATTTTTTGGTCATGAAATAGATATAGGAAGATGTGGTATGAGTGCCAATGAGACAACGCTCCATCCAAGTAACAATTTATAAAAGTAAACCATTATAGGTCAAGGTACGACCTTCAACACGGAGCTTTGGCTCACACCGAACAGCAACTATAAAGGCCCCCAAAAATAACTAGTGTAAAATGATTTCTTTCAACTCCTTATAATATTAATCTGTGCACTTTTTTGTTAAAGCAATGTTACATTTCATTTTGAAATATTTCAGAATGACACGAGATTGCTGTTAGCCAATCAAATAACGTATTCTAATGAAACGTACATGTAGTGTGTTTTGAAAGGCTTGAGTCGTGAATATTGTGTACCGTTTATCAATTTGTTTCTTTTTAGTTTAAGAAGGCCTATACAATGATAAACGGTGTTATAATTACTAAATTGTGGTCAAAATTATTATTTATCAACAATGAATATTCAAAGTTATATTGCAATAGAAATTTAGGACAAAAGAAAAGTTTATATTATTCTTTCAACTCTCTTTTCTCTATGAATTGTTTACCATTCCGTGAAAACTTAGTTCATATCCGGCAACATAAAACAACCATTGAACTAAAGACCTTGACTTAGAACAGGCAAATACAAAATGTACTAATATGGATGGTGATGTAATATAGCATGGATTGACTCATTCGTTCTGTGGATTCACGGAAACTAATATAAAAAAAAAGATCGTGACAAGGTACTGATCTAAGAGATACTTTAGCTAGTTCAAAGCCAAAAACTAATAAATAAAGCATGCTTCTCTCAAACTGAACTCAGTTTGTCTATAACACAATTTGTAATTTTCTATTTGGCAAATCATATTGTATATCATGTTGTCACATCCTTTCATAGTTTGAATAGATTGGTAAGTTTTTTAAACATGTGAATAAACTCATCATAGATACCAGGACTAAATTTAGTATATACGCCAGACGCGTGTTTCGTCTACAAAAGACTCATCAGTGACGCTCGAATCCAAAAAAGTTAAAAAGGCCAAATAAAGTACGAAGTTGAAGAGCATTGAGAACCAAAATTCCTAAAAGTGAAACCATTGAATTATGATAAATCTATCCAAAGAAAATGATAAAACAAAACTTCTGAATATTTACAATAATTATCAAATCTCAATTGATTTTCAGCTAAAAATTAAAAAAATAAAAAAAAATGCGAATTTCACATTTTTGTATCAGGACATTTCAAAGCTGACTATCTGGTACATGGTTTTCTCATTGTTGATGACTGTACTGTGAACTATGGTTGCTTATTTCATTTTACTACGATGGGTAGTTCTCTCATTGGCAATTAGTAGACTTTTGACATTTGTTGGTTATATTTGTTATTGTATTAAACCAATTTTTAATCCTATGAACGACTGATTTACTATTTTAAAGGCGTGCAAGAATTCCAATGGTTGGCCCTATAACAAAAATGTTTACAAGTTCAGTGAAAAGGACGTCATACTTAACTAAAAAAAATATGAATGAATTGAATTTTAAAAAACAAATTACAAGACTATCAAAAGTCAATCAATGGCTGCTTACTTGGAGCAGGCACAAAAATGCGGAATGAGATCTCAACCCTTCCTTAGCCAATGTCGTATAAACAAACATACACAGCAATTCGCATAGTAAAACTCAGTTCAAAAGAAGTCCGAGTCCTAGTAGTAACATGTTTCTTGTACAAAATTAAAATAAACAATTCATCTTAATCTGTTTTCCATTTCTTCCATGATGCTGACAGCTTGGTTTTATCCTTGATTGTGATTGGATCACTAAAAGATGATGTCATACTTATTTTTTATAACATCCTTTTGGCATGGTTCCCGCTAATGTCATGTCGTGCTGATGTCATAATTTGTAGTTTTGTCTTCCATTTTTGCTTATGTTCTTGTCTATTTGAAATTTGCGTTTCTATGTTGACATATCCTTTTTGTTTTTATAGAGATTAAGATTATAATACAATGTTGACTGCTGTATCCCTATTTTTGCCATTTTTACCTATGATATCTGTTTGTTTTGTTCACACATAGTGTAAATATAAAGAAATTTTATGGAACTGGCATACCAGTGAGATGTTTAACTAGCCATAAAGCCAGGTTTAATCCACAATTTTCTACATTAGTAAATCACTGTTCCAAGTCAGGAATATTGCAGTTTTGTTTCCATTCGTTTTATATGTTTGAACTTTTGATTTTTCCATTTGATAAGGGAATTTCCAATTTGAATATTCCTTGGAGTCTGGTATTTTTGTTATTTTACTTTTTATAAGATGTATGATAAAAATAATGATATAAATTTTGCTATTGATTGTTTAGTAGTTATAACCTTAATTGAACAAGATCATGAGTTTATTAGACTACTTGGACGTCTTTTTACTAAATCCGTTGGATATGACCCGGTTGATAGTTGTTATGTGCTTCGTACTTCTATTGAGTTTAGCATGTAATCATTGATTCCTGTCTGTTAGGTTTGATTATCGTAAATTGGTTCTTTTTTCGATTGGCTTGTTTCGAATTTTAATATGTCGGGACCTTCTATTGATGGCTATTGGTTTGATCCTTTTTAAAGGTAGCACGCTGGCTTTAATTGCTTACATTCACTTAATTTGAATTGTGATTGAAGTTGTCTCTTTGACATTGTTCCACTGTTCCTTTCCTTATTTAATTATATATAGTTCAATCTTGTCTTTCAATGTTTGAGTTTATATATGACAAAGCAAGTTTTATACTTTAAAACGACATAAAAGTTCGTACAGAACGTAAACAGAAGTTGGTGTGCAATATAATATCGTGTACCTCTAATGCATATGCAAGGAATCCGATGTACAGTAGTTGTCGTCTGTTTATGTAGTTCATACGTGTTTCTCGTTTTTATATAGATTAATTGGTTTTCCCGTTTGAATAATTTTGCATTTCTAATTTTTAGGGCCCTTTATAGCTTGCTGTTCGGTGTGAGCCAAGGCTCCGTGTTGAAGGCCGTACCTTGACCTATAGTGCTATACTTTTATAAATTGTTATTTGGATGGAGAGTTGTCTCATTGGCACTCATACCACATCTTCCTATATCTATTTACTTTAAATTAGTGACATCCATTAGTGACAGCAATATGGTTTAACCAATAGTGCACGGTTTGCCATACAATAAGGGGACGACCATTTGATATTTTGGGAGGGGGGGGGCAGGAGGATTTGTTTTTGATCGGTTATTTATTTTTGCAAACTAAGAGGACAGATTATTCATTTTCTGCACTATTGAAGCAAGATTTTTAATTTTCATTAAGCAAGGGACTGATTATTCATTTTCACAACTATATTTTTGATATTCGAAAACATACAATTTTTTAAATGTTTTGTTTATAAATAATACATATAGTATAGTCAAGTCATTATGTAACATTTAATTAGATTAACCATCCCCCTCTACAGAAATGAATCTTTTAAATTACCAACTGCATATACACATAGTATTAAGTTTAGTTATAACTAGGCACTTTTAAATGTTTTGGCAAACCTACTACGCCGAGCGGAGCGAGGCAAAATTTTTTTTGAAGGGTTTTGGAGCCACTGAAGGCCCAAGAAGCTATAGAACAAATGATGCAAAATCATGCTTTCTGGGTGTTCGGAAGACCCTTTCATAATATGAAAATGAAGTTTTGTTTTAATAATTTTTTGACAATATTTTGGTCTCAAAGCAAAATGTATAAATTCAGTGTAAGACTGAAGTTTCTAGGGAAAACATCAAAAGACCAATGTGCATGATAAAGCAAAAATGGAATTCACATAGTTAAGCCTGTGGCTGCTGTTTTTTTTTTTAAACTCATGATCAAGTTCATAACAAAATTACTAGATTACAAAGGGAATGCAACACTAACAGAATACAGAAGGGCAATCAATGAACAAAAGACAAATTAATAAGAAACATTGATCCCGAAAAATCAGGGCTATAAGTCTGAGGGAACTTTCTTCTTGCAAGGCCGTGAACACAATTTGATATGGAGACAAGCGTTTGGTTTTGAAATTTCCTACATGGAGTTACGGCCCTGTTAAAATAAAGGTGAGGTAAGGTTTCCTGAGACAATATACTTCAAGTTAAATGAAACCAATTTTCAGACATTTCAAGTATATTCAAATAATATTTATACTTTTGTTATTAAAAAATTTGGGAAGTGTTTCCCGATTTTTTTTGGGAAAAAAGATGAATTTATGAAGAATCTGCCATCTCATACTTTCGATTAGACCTGCTGAGTTATTTATTTTCTATACATTGCAAGTCAGGTAATTTATTTTCAAACTACCACAGAACAAACCATTTATTTTTGTAATTATCAAGGCTGAGTTATCTATTTTCAAAATCCTCCTGCCCCCCCCCCCCCCCCCCCCCCAAGAATATCAAATGGTCGTCCCCTAAAGGGTTATAGCATGCATATTGGTGCATTAAATACCCTGTAGAATATATTTTGCAACCGCAAACACTTGCTAAATAACAATCTACTCGTGACAATCTACACAAATATGATGCAGTAACCTCATAGTTGTCATTTCACAACAATTAATGACGTCATACCCATTCCAACGTCACGAAACAATGTCTGAACTTATTATACTTAAAAAATTGTCTTCGGTCATATATCCTAATCATGCAATATCGTTCATCTGCTCTTAATATCAGTTTTATATCCTGACACTCGAGGCTGAATTTAAATTTGGAATTGTGATATCGCATGGTAAGTGCTCCATGCATGGAAGGAGATAATTACAACTCAGTGTAGGGTCACACTACGTTTGGAGTTAATGCGTTTCCAAGTGTTTTTACTCCAATACGTGTGTGCGTCTTGAATTTCCTGATATGTCAAAACAATTGACATATACTATTTTCATATTCTTCCAGTTTTTTTATTTATTTAATTTACATTTGATGAGGTGTTTTTTCCGTCTGCGTATCCCATATAATGTTCATCCTGTCTGTTTATATTCTTGTAGCTTATGTAATATTAGTTACTTCCTTTTTTATAAATAAGATGACATGTGCGATAGATTTGCACGAGACAAACATCTATGTCATCCCGATATTACAATTCCTTAAATACTTTCCTAGTTCAAGGTATAAAACAAACATAATATATAGATATAGGAAGATGTGGTATGAGTGCCAATGAGACAGCTCTCCCCCCAAATAACAATTTATAAAAGTAAACCATTATAGGTCAATGTACGGTCTTCAACACGGAGCCTTGGCTCACACCGAACAACAAGCTATAAAGGGCCCCAAAATTACTAGTGTAAAACAATTCAAACGGGAAAACCAACGGTCTAATCTATATAAAAAAAAAAAAAAAACGAGAAACGAGAAACACGTATAAATTACATAAACAAACGACAACTACTGTACATCAGATTCCTGACTTAGGACAAGTGCAAACATTTGCAGCGGGATTAAACGTTTTTATGGTACCAAACCCTTATCCCTTTTTCTGAAACAATAGTATAACATCACAACATAGAAAAACACACGATAAAATATCAATTGAAAGGCTTAACTCAATCAAAAAACGTAAATTAACACATTATGAACGAATAAATTTAATCTGCAATACCTGAATCCAAATACATAGTTAATAAAATATTAGGGACAAACATTCAAGGTCAAAAATCAAACAAACAAGTCCAAACAAATCCATAGCATTAATTGTTTCACCAATATTTGAATGAAAGAATATGTTGAATGAGTTCACAAAGACATTTCTAAAACCTCTTATATCACAAACGAAGAGAAGAAACATCACACTCACCATGGAGAGTACTTGTTTTGATTTGCTCTGTTAAATCTCTATTCTGTGTTTTTTGTTCTGCTTGTCTGTCGTCGTTTTTACTTGACTAAGATTGTTCTGGTATTACTATATCTATCATTTGTTATGTGTACGTTTTTATATTTTCCTCTATATGGTTATCAAACAAATGAATGTGGTTGGTACGACAAGGAGGCGAGGACAAATTCCTATCGTCGACACAACAACATCAAAATGTAAGAAAAACATGATATTAAATAAACAAACAATTGAACAGTAATCAAGAAACTGAGTTCACTTTATTTAGTGGGTTAACTGATGTTCAATATGTATTTTTCTTGGTTTGTATATAATTTGTAGTTTATATTTTCGTCTTTGTTTACTGTCATGGTTTTATTATGATCGTGTCCTTATTCGGTTGATAACCTCATTTCCTTTGATATCGTACTACTTTTTAAATTACAAAACAACTGAACTCCGAGGAAAATTTAAAACGGAAAGTCCATAATCCAATGGCAAAATCAAAAGCTCAATTACATCAAACGAATGGACAACAACTATCATATTCCTGACTTAGTACAGGCATTTTCTTATGTAGAAACACATTAGTACATATCGATAATTCAGCAATACATTGAATGCTAAAGGAAAACTTAATTCAGAGAGGTTTTTTAACACAGTATATTGAATTCAATTCCAGATAGTTTTGCTTTTGTTTTGTTGCAATGGCATTGTAAGTTGTTTTTCTCAGCTCATGAGTGTGAATGCACTTTTTGGTATCTTTCGTCTCTCTTTTCTAGAGTTAAAACATACAAAATGCATAATCGATACACAATAGTATTTTTTCCAGATTTTTTTTATCTTTTAATAGAACAAAATCAAATTGTTTTCCTATATGCTTGCAAGTAATGTTCTATCCAATGTTATTAAGTAATGTTTTCCTAAATGAAATATACCACAAACAAAAGACCTCTGTGATTGGTTTATCTTTTTGAAAATGTTATAAATGAGAAACTGTCCTGTAAAGGCATTAACAATGAATGCCAAAGCAACGATACTCAAAGGGAGATATTTATTCGTTTTTTACATTTAAGAAATTGTTATGACAATATTCATTTCCAACCATTTTGTCACCGGTATACAATTACTTCAATTAAAAAAGATTGAAATTGAATGCTTTTTAAAAGAAGATATTTCAGTGATAAAAACAGTTCTGAGAGTGGCACTTTTGAAAATTAAATAAAAGCAAATGTTAAACAATGGACTTTTCTTATGATATGAAGTTATGAGCAATGAATTCCTCGGCAAAGTTATTCCGTTTATATACTGTGTTTTAGATTCACAATATATGACTAAAAAAACAACTATCAATGATTTTCTATAAAAAAAAAATGAACAATCCACTATTGATTTTTACATTTTTTCTACTACAGCAGATTCGTAACTTTCTAAATTTCTTTTCATTGTGTTCTCATTTTTCATTTTTTGTATGAATTTACATGCATCGTTATTTGATCTGTGAGAAACCTCTCCTGGGCTTTCGGTCATAAAACTTTCGAGTACGATTTTTGTATTCAGACTCAAGAATCAACCAATCAAAATACTGGATTTCAGGTTTCGAGCATGATTTTTGTGCTCCGAGCACTGAGCAAAGTTTTATGACTTCAACCCCTGAGCACACAGCTGCTCCGGATGACAACTTGTTTACAAATAAGTTTTGATTGACAGGTAACCAGAAGTTAATCTCGGGGTCTCGATATGGATTTCGAGTGCTGATATCGATATTGGTCCCGAGGGCTGATAACCAACCTTGACATCCGGATATTATTGACCATGCAAAAACGTACATATTAGTACAAAATATGTGATAAGTAATAGTTATCCCATGAGTGTGTCAGTGTAAGGTTGTCCCGATGGCCGGAGGCAAGACGGTGATCTTACATTAACACACCAAGTCCGAATGGGATAACTATTTTACATCCCAGCTTTTCTAGATTCGTTAAAACATTTACGATTCATAGAATCAAGTTAAGAACGCCACAAACATCTTAATATATACTTTATATATCATTATATAGTATATATCTTTAATGAGCCCCAGAACCAATGTTTAAGTATGTTGAATTAACAGAGATCATCAAGATCGTATCCAATCATCCTGGTATAGGGGTTGATATGCTAAAGGTCTTGATATTGAATCCCAGCATAGACATTGGATTTCTTCCAAATACATTTTGACATTTAGTCTTTTCTGTATGAATCATTATTAGTTTTATTGTAGATTCGGCCTTTCCGCCAGAATGTTACAAATTAAGGGAAAGCCTACAAATCAAATAGACTCAAGTTATGGTGATCTGGTAGGGGTGATCCGGCCCAAGAGCAAGAAACCATTGACACTCTCGTTTTGCCTTCCAGACTTGAATCCCATTGAATATATCTGGGATGCCATTGATAGAAATATCAATCGCAGAGATCCATCGCTGTAAATTATTGGCGATTTAAGTGGCAGTTGTCGATGAATGGAACATATTTCCTCAACTAAAGTTAAGAAGGCTTTTACAGAGTTTGCGACGCCGTGTTATTGAATTGTACCGGAAGAGAGGTGGTTACACATCCTACTGACTCAAATGTTGACAATAAATTTGCCAAACATACCAAAAATTATTTGTAGAGAATTTTAATGATACTAGAACACACCCGTGATATCGCGGTTCCGTGACTGAATTAAAGTATATAACTATGCGTAAGCCTTATTTTAGTATTGCCATGGTATTGTCATCGCTAACAAATTGAAAACTGTACCTATACGCCTTATTTAAGTCTAGATTTTTAGTATTCGTGTTGTTATCTTACAAAGTCTTACTGATTAAAATACTACAATAGGAAACAATTTGACAATGATTGACTTTAGTAGTGTCAACCCTGTGATTATGACCCGAGTATATAGCAAAATCCTAAACACACCGTTAAACTTTGGTGGTGCGCCTGTCAGATGCGGAACGTACAGATAAGATAATAGATAACAGGTGAATATACTATTGGTATCGGTATCGGATTCGACCCGGAACTTGTTAATTATTGGCAATATCAATTATGTGGAAAACAAAAGGGTCTGGAGTGGTGTAATTTTTAATCTACACCATTGTCCTATATTAGCTATATATAAAGTTGAATTCTTTGATTTGTCGTTTTTACCCGATGACGGCTGACAAATTTGACCTCGTCACTTTAGTATTATAGATTGGGTGATTAATTGTTAAAAAAAATAAAATCACAGTGAAACTTAAATTCCGTTTCTGATTTGTGTAATTTGCACTATTTTTATGAACACAAAATGTAAATACATAAGTGACCAAACTTAAGGTTATGATTTGTTAATGGTATTTGTTAGCAAATTTACTACATTAATGTTTTCTCTTTTTCGAAGAATAACTTATATTTTTAAATGATTTTTTTTCGATGCAATAAAACAGTGGTGCTTAACTTTTGGCGAGCTATCAGAGACTATTTATACAAGTTCTGCCATTGAAAACCCTAATCCTCAACAGAAATAAATCATCTAGATACAACGTTAAAACAAATGAGGATTTTATACACAGATATAGTGTACGTCTATGCTTGTTGGCATCTCACTCAGTAGGACGAAATAGTAAAATTTCACATGCATGTCATAAAAACATTAGGGTCATCGTACGATCCCAGAAGACATAAATAATGTACTGAAATAAAAAAAAATGATATAGTTATGATTCAATACCGTTCGTACTAGTATATAGTTTCAATTAAGGATGTACATACATAACACGAGACCAGTTTATTCAGGAAAGTTCTCAATTTCTGCGCTTTGTACATGAATGCTAAGCTATTGAGAAACAAAATGTACCCAAACCTCAGCTAACATATCAGGCTTATAATTTGGAGCGTGCGTTTGTCTACTAACTCGTTAAGGCGCTCAAATCAAAACAATTGGAAGATCAAATAAAAAATGAGGTTAAAGAGCATCGAAAAATAGATTCACGAAAGATGTCCTAAAACATACCATTATACAAAATGATATAAGTATTTTTGCAAATACATCGTTCAATTTATTTGGTGGGATGCATATTGCTTAGTCTTTGATTTTCTATGTTGTGTCATGTGTATTATTGTTTGTCTGTTTGTCTTTCTTTTTTAGCCATGGCTTTGTCAGTTCATTTTTGATATATCAGTTTGAATGTTCCTCTGGTATCTTTCGCCCATCTTCAATAAAGTTTTTTTGTAATACAATAAAATCAGGCAACTCAACTGACTGCATAACAAGAAAATGTGAATCAATTTTTTTAAATACTTACTTGCTATAGTTCAGTAAATTGTAAGTTTATTTGTGCAATTGTTTGTTTTTACATAACTTTATTGTTTCGAACATAGTATCACAATAATAATATTTCTACACTGTACCACATTTCCCTTCCTCAGTTGTTATGAAGAACGAACTTGTGTGTATGATTTTATGATAGTATATGATACTAAACCCCTAACAATCAGGATTGTGCCTGATATTCATATGAGGAAGACATAATATTTCAATCAGTTTAACTGAGTCTGGAGCTGGCATGTCAATTAACTGCTAATAGTCTGTTGTCATTTATGTATTATTGTCATTTTATTCATTTTCCTTTGTTACAACTTCTGACATCGGACTCGGACTTCTCTTGAACTTAATTTTAATGTGCGTATTGTTATGCGTTTACTGTTCTACATTGGCTAGAGGTATAGGGGAGGGTTGAGATCTCATAAACATGTTTAACCCCGCCGCAATTTTGCGCCTGTCCCAAGTCAGGAGCCTCTGGCCTTTGTTAGTCTTGTATGATTTTTAATTTTAGCTTCTTGTGTATAATTCGGAGTTTACTATGACGTCCATTATCACTGTACTAGTATACATATTTTTAAAGGGGTCAGCTGAAGGACGCCTACGGGTGCGGGAGTTTCTTGCTACATTGAAGACCCATTGGTGGCCTTCAGCTGTTTTCTGCTCTATGATCGGGTTGTTGTCGCTTTGACACATTCCCATTTCTTTTCTCAATCTTGGAGTATAGAAAAAATATCAAAATCTTTTGAATAAAACTCACCAATGATACCAGGCCAATAAGTCTGTATGCCAGTCGCATGTTTCATCTACAAAAAGTTTATCAGTCACATTCGAATCGAAAAATACAAATGGCAAAATAAAGTACGAAATTAGAAGTTAAAAGAGCATTGAATACAACAATTTTAAAAGGTTTTGGTAAATTTGCTTTTCCAATATAGAACATCATTGGTATTTCGGAAAAATCAATGTTTAGTGAGCACTAAATTTATAAAATGACCATAATTCATGTGAACGAAGCAGTACTCAATACCCTCGAGGAAAAGAAATCTACCCGTATTGGTACCAAACAACTCACCAAAAATACCAGAGGCCGTGTCAATGAAAGTATCATAGGATATTTTCTCAGATCGGTCTTAAGACATTATTTATGAATGTCTTATGACGTGTCTGAGACATGTCTTATGATGTAAAACAAAGCTATCTTAGGACAGTCCTAATTACGATGGTTCTTGGACCATCCTAAGAAATTTATATGATTAAACAAAAATATGTAGGGAATTCAATGATATATATTTGAATGTATTTCACAATATGCGTAAAGGAAGGGAGGATAAATCTTTTATGGAAAACAAGTTACGCAAAATAAATAATAGTAGATATTAAAGTTATCATAAACGATAAAAAATGATATATAAGAATTTCACACGACAACAAAACTAAATAGTCACACAGCTTTGTTAAATGTGATATTCGTGCTACAATTTAATGTTAGTATGTAAATTAGTTTTGTCTTAGGGTCCACTCGATTTCATTACATGTATTCCATAAGAATTTACATCTAAGTAAAAGAAGGTATTTTTTCCCACATTTGAATTAACATTGCACCGTTTGGTTAGGTTAAAACAATGTTACTCATGATGATTGCATGTTTTAAACAAAAAGGACAGCACCTATATAAATGTATGAGCGTATCCATTGATGTCCGTTTCATATAAATTTGTGTACAGAAAAGCAATTTTAGTTTATAATAAAGGACTTCAACAAATGACTCCGCAATATCTCAATGTATTTAGATATGTGCATCAAGTTAGTTCTAGCACACCCGAACAAAATTCTTGTAATATGTTTTTTATTTTAAAAAATCAAACTGAATACTATTAACGCTGTTTGCTGATATCGGGAATATTTTAAATATCAAATTGTCCACAAGTTGAAAATAATGTAACACAGTTAAATCTTTTACTGATATTGAAACATTTTGTGTAATTAGTTATTTTGTTTAACATTATATAATAGTTTAGTATTATATAAGTGTTTTTATTAATGAATTTATGCCATATTTGTTGTAGGACATCGTAACTTTGAGGACTACCATAAGACACCTATTTATATATCCTACCATTAGGACCAAATTTAGGACACCTTCGTCAACCTGACTTAGGACTAAGACGTGTCCTAAGACCATCCTATGACATGTCCTAGTCCTAGGACAGCTTCGTTTACACGGCCCCAGGCTCATAAATGTGTACACAACACTAGCATAAATAACGGATCAAATTTGTCGATAACAAATGATTGCAAACATTCCTACCGAGTACATAGTGACTATTTAGTATGCCATTATGGTCGGATAGTCTCCATAAAGCCAAAGTCCAATAACCGTCATAAATGCGATCATATAAAAAATGAGGTAGCATAAAGTAAACTGTACATATTGCAAATAAAGTATATACAGTAGTATACCGCTGTTCGACAGTCATAAATCGATTGAGAGAAAACAAATCTGGGTTACAAACTAAAACTGAGGTAAACACATCAACTATAAAAGGAAAACAACGAAACAACAGAAACAAGAAAATGTAACAGGAAACCGAAACGACAATGTAACACACACAGAAACGAACTATTAGATAACAACTGCCATTTTCCTGACTTGGCACAGGACATTTTGAAAAAAATGATGGGTTAACCTGGTTTTGCGGCTAGTCAAACTCCCGCTTTTATTGCATTGTTAGATATATCACTTAAATGATAACATTACAGGACAGGAGTATAGTACAAATAAATGCAAGAACATTACGGACAGAGGTATACACAAATTAACATAACAATAGGACATTTCGACATGCTAATTGTCACCAAGGCCTACAATCTAATACACCATACGCGCGCTTCGTTTACATAAAACCCATAGCGACGCCAAGATCACAATCGGTAAAGAAAGCCAAAAAGGTACACAGTTGAAGAGCACCGATGACCCAAAATTCCAAAAAGTTGTGCAAAACACGGCTTATTTTATCTAAACCTGGGACAAGAAAATCCGTAGTATTTAGAATAATGCGTACCTTTCAAACAGTAAATTTAAAAAATAAATACTATATAATTGATGTTCATATCAACACCAAAGTGGGGACTAACCACAAATTAAAACAATCACGCAAAAAAAACTAGGACAGCACATTAAACAGCACAAAAAAAACTGCGCTACAAAAAAGACGTGAAATGTTTTTGATATTCTTCAAAATCAGGTTGCAAATGATCCTAATGTGATATCTTGCATTAAAACGATCTCAAATGAGTTGCATTTACAAGATGTCATTGTATAACAACATCAAAACATGATAACAGTCCGATAACTCCCATTAAAGCTATTAGATCAAACTGATTGTAGAGTTTTGTTAACAATATTATGACTACAAATAATCCTACAAGGGATGCAAAACTGTCTTAAACAAGGTCTCCAAATAAATGTAAGATTTAAGAAATGTAAGATTTGTTATTTCATAGGCAACAAGACGGTGCCACATGTGGAGCAGGATCTGCTTACCCTTCCGGAGCACCTGAGATCACCCCTAGTTTTTGATGGGGTTCGTGTTGTTTATTCGTTAGTTTTCTATGTTGTGTCATGTGTACTATTGTTTGTCCTTTTCATTTTTAGTTTATTTTCGATTTATGAGTTTGACTGTCCCTCTGGTATCTTTCGTCCCTCTTTTAAGATAGATGAGAAAATACTATATTGCAACATCGATCATTCGGTGACAATCAATATGTCGAAAAAAAACAACCAAACAAAATATAAAAATCTTTACAGATCCATTATGCGGTCTTTAACGATAGATCAGGGACTATTCAATACGTCAATAAAATAACTAGTAAATGTTTTGAAACTTGTAATAATACTGGATTGTAATGCTTTCTTTTTCGTAAACCCAAATGTTGGTTTTCTATCGACACTTATTTATTGTTGATCGTATTTGCATAGAAACATGTTGAAGATCGTATAATGACCCTTGTATGTATTCAGATCGAATATCGTTAAAGACTTTTAACTCTTAAGAAACTTAAAAATGATATTGAAAATTGCATAAGCATAAATTCTCTTGAAAAGTCAAATAACTGTCTACCAAAACCCCAGCAGTTCTAGTTAATAATCCATATTATCATTTAGTGTATGATATCAATCATGCTAATAAGAGTACGTATTACATTATGCATATATTATATAATTATTATTTAGTTAAAATCACATCTCATCATTATAACTAGACTACGAACAGCACTATTTGATAGTGACTAAACAGCATATATGCATTAAATGTTTGATCTTTCTAGAGAGTTCAATGATCGTGAAATGGCATAGTTAGTGTAAGATGTGTGCTAATATATGTTGATGTCCTGATTATAAAACAAACATAGAATTCTAAGGTTGTGACATGTATCTTTAGTATTCTCGTTTATAAGTAATTTTCTTTTTTATATTTGTTTTCTTTGAAAGAACGTACTTGTATTGCGGATAGATACGATAGTACTTAGAGATAATTGGACATGATCTTTTGTCATTTAAGCATGTTGACGAAGTACTCATGAAAAGTGAATTGAATTAAATATAACACTATGGCAAGAATGTGACGATACCATAACACAAACACTTCTTGTTATGAAATTGGCATCTTACTTCTCAAACCTTTTATTTTAAAAATAAAAATATACGATAAAGATGGTTGTAATATTAATTGTATAGACAAACACTGGTAGATTTGACAGAAAACTACACCAATACTAATTAAAAATGTCATTATTCTTATCAGTATTGTTATAGTTCTCTTGTCAAATATGTTATCACAATTGTCGATTCTGAAGCACTGATATTTCAACCAGCAATCAGTGTTTAAATGAGTACTTATTATGCTTATTGCACAGTACAATAGTCTAAAACAAAAAACAGAAGGGCATCTTGTCAAGTTCTTTATTTTCACGTTTAGATATATTATGATATATTCCCACTCATTAATACTCATTTAAGCTTGCATCTCATATATCCAAAGTATTTTAAATGAAGGATATTTTCTGAAGCAAAGTTTTTCATGTTCGAATCTTTTTACTGAAATAGATATCATAAATAAATGATGTCATTCTGTAAACAATGACAAATATTAATGTTTAATCTTTCTCAGTACAATTTCAAATTGCTCATAAATATTTACCCTTTGTCCCTTCGTATCACAATTGTATAAAATCGGTTACTTCAGTTTTTGTCATTTTGTTATGTATAATAAACTTATCATAGATACCAGAACTAAATTTAGAATAAGTTAGACGCGCGTTTCGTCTACAAAAGACTCATCAGTGACGCTCGAATCACAAAAAGTTAAAAATGCCAAATAAAGTACAAAGTTGAAGAGCATTGAGGACTAAAGTTCCTAAAAGTTTTGCCAAATACAGCTAAGGCAATCTATGCCTGAGGTAGAAAAGCCTTAGTATTTCAAAACATTCAAAAGTTTGTAAACAGTAAATTTACAAATGTAACCATATCAATGACAATTCATGTCAGCACAAAAAGTGCTGACTACTGGGCTTGTGATACACTCGGGGAAATAAATCTCCACCAGCAGTGGCATCGACCCAGTGATTGTAAATAAATTCATCATATGTTTGTTTGTTGACATATACTTCTCGTACTTTATACTCTAGTATCTAGTATTTTCTATTTGACAATCATACCCAATATCCTTTAATTTTCAGAAAACATGAGATTCCAAATAATAGATACTTGCGCATTTATGTATTTGTATCTATCATATGACTGTTTTACTTAATAAAAACATTCAATTCCGTAAATTTACTTTAAAAGTGAATGAAAACACTAATTTTCATCAGTCAATCAAACAATGAATAGCTATATCGTTGTATTTAATATGGTTGAAAACATACCATCGTAAACCGAATACGTCACGAGCCAGATTAGAATTTACTCAAACTTACAAAAATATAAAGGTATCGTTCGCGACCAATCGTTTGAGACCATTTGGAATGAAATATAAAACCAGATTGTTTGTCTTAAGTCTAGTTCTAACAAAGTTTAAGAAAATGTTCGGTGAACTAAACCTTAGTTTATAAAATATATAGAATTTGGTGTTAGTAAGAGGCAACTTCGTATACTTCGACTTGATATTTTTATTCTGAAAACCGATTTATAGCGTATTTTATTTTCATAATTTCATAAATATAACTGATTATATCTTAATATTCAACACATAAGGTTTCAGATGTATTTTCCTGTTTTAATTTGAAATCCAGGAAAAGTTCTGTGTACGAAATGTAAAATCTACGTCATGAAATTTGCACATAATGTAACAAACAATATCCAATACGACAAAAGAAAACAAATAAAGAAACAGTTTCTGTACCGCAAAATCTCATCAAATAATACATAGCTATTATATTCACATTTAATGCATTATGGATTGATTTGCATTTCTCTTTCAAAAAGCACCATTTTACGTACTTATGATTTTTTTTGTCAGTCAATTGTTTTTGGGGGAATTTGCATTTTTTTTTAATTTGGAATTTATAGAAATCCAATCAATATGATTCATTGACAGTACGTACATAAATTGTATCAATATTACTAAAAGTCTAAAATACACAATTTACAGGGCATGGGCTCTATAGCATGTTACTTCGTTTCGTGATCATTTGAGTCTTGATGCCATTCCATTAACCATCGAGTTAACCTCTGAATTCCTCCTATAAGCCATATAAACATATAAATATAGATATAAATAAAAAGCGAACACGTGCAATTGGATTTTTCTAGGATTGTTCAATTTTATATTATAGATTAAAATGTTATTTTAATCATCAGTTTACCTGTATAAGAATGATTGTTTGTGGATCGAATCAGTCAATCAAATGATTTACCTTTGTTTCATTTTCAATGTTGAAATTTTTCCCGTTTTAATAACCGAACACGCCCCACACTGCATCTATTATCCATCTGTATGTAAGGGGTTAAATTGATGTTCACATGAATACGGATTCAATATGGTCGAATTATTCACTTGCAAGCGAATAATCCATCAACAATGTTTTTTAGCTTAACTTGACAAAATTGAAACATATGGTATGCTAAAAGGGAATAATTATTTCACTATTTCACTTTCATTAACGATTGAACAAAACAAAATCTAACATTGATATATTTCGTAGCTAGTGCCCCGTAAATAAAAGGAAATGTTTATTAATGCAGAATATAAATTCATGATTTTCTTAATTGAGGTTTATATTAAGTCTCTAATTTATTTTATAAACATCAATGCAAAATCATCAAAGACAAATATTTGAGGTTATATGCATATGTTTCTCTAAGTCCAATATTATTATATCATAACCATATATATATCACATTTTGAACATGCTGTTTCTACCTTATATAATACTTCCTGATTTAAGATTAAAACTTAAAAGAACATGACTTCATATAATTATTGATGGATATTAGCAACTAGTAATTGTTGTTTGTTAAACGGATTGTATACATTATTTTGTTTCTGTTCTAGTAATTTACTAGTAGTCGTAGCAGCGGCTACAAGCATATTTCAGACGAATTGTGCACATCCTGCTACAAGCATGAAATTTGGCATAGACCTTCCCCAACTATTTGATAAAGTGTACAGATATATATAGACATGCATAATAATATTATTAGACACATGATACAAATACATGTCTGGCGTTAATACAAAATTCAATCCTGATATTTTTGATGAGTTTATTTCTTACTGCTTGATTCAAAGCCACTGGGTCGTCTTTAGTAGACAAAACTCGTGTTTGGCATACCAATCTAAATGCATATTTTTCGTAGATGAGTTGTTGGACAATAATTTCGGAGCTTTTTATTTGAGAGTAAATGGATTTTTTTTGTAGATTTAAAGGTAAAATTGATTATAATTATTCAAAGACTAACCTGCATAAAATAAGCATTATAAAGATATAATTGTCTACAAAGGACAAAGGGTGTCAATAAAAAGGCACCAATGACTTGTTCTGCTCATTCCCTTTTCGGTGTAACCACATTAAGTGATTTAGTGCAGTTTGCTTCCTCAAATTTTGCTTTTCTTCTTATACTTAATGAAAGCAATTCTACTTTCCAGTTCGATTTAGAGTCTTATCTTAATATGAGGATGACTGTTAAGCTAGTAAATTAGAGCCTGAAGGCCGACATGCTCTGCCATTTATTCGTGACAGTGTCCTGCTTTTATGCATATCATCAACACGTTAGAAGTATCAGGCTTTAATTGCATGGCAATCTTAATAAAAACAAATATTTTCATTAGACAGGATCTTAAATTATCAAGTTTCATTAAAGAATATAACGGTCATACGATTGTTATATACCAAGGAACTTTTGAATGCTGACAAAGCGGTGCCTTTTAAATTTATAAGACAAATATGTCATAAATAATCAGGTCAATTCCCGTCATCCCATCTAATATAATTCCCTAATTGGTCGGGTTTTGTCAACATTCTGTGTATCGACGTAGCCCAGTAGTCAGCCACGTAGTCGATGCAACTTTGTATGAATGTTTCATCGACGAGTGTATCACCAGCCCAGTAGTCAGCCACGTGGTCGATGCAACCTTGTGTGGATGTTTCATCGACGAGTGTATCACCAGCCCAGTAGTCAGCCACGTGGTCGATGCAACTTTGTATGAATGTTTCATGGATGAGTATCACCAGCCCAGTAGTCAGCCACGTGGTCGATGCAACTTTGTGTGGATGTTTCATCGACGAGTGCATCACCAGCCCAGTAGTCAGCCACGTGGTCGATGCAACTTTGTGTGGATGTTTAATCGACGAGTGTGTATCACCAGCACCGTAGTCAGCCACGTGTTCGATGCAACTTTATGTGGATGTTTCATCAACGAGTGTATTACCAGCCCAGTAGTCAACCCTTCTGTATTGAGATAAATTATCATTGCTATGGTCATTATCATGAAATGACTGTTTACAAAACTTTGAATTCTTTGAAATACTATTCACATATCTATATTCATCACTATCTAAATCCAGCAGCAAATTTTTTTCTCATGCCATTTTTTATCGTTTTGGCGAAGTGTTACACTCAAGGTGGAATGTAAAACATTTAATATTAGTTAAACTTAATAATACAGTTTTAAAATGCACAAATGAACTACAATAAATATAAGGCAATGCAGCCGACATGAAGAGCACTAAATATTGATGCTTCAATTGAAAGAGGTACAAATAAGGTAAAGCAACAACAAACAAAACATGTTTAAGAAGGCATAATAACTGTCCAAGCAGATTAAATCTGTATAAACGACGCAGTTTCATACTTTTACAATACAGTATAGTTATATTGCAAGAAAACCTAGCACAATGAAACTTCGAAAACAATTTTTACCAAATATACCCACACCGCTTTCCATTGAATACAAGATATACAATCGCGGAATATTGATTCTTTAATTTTCATATTGGCGATAAATATTAAGTCTCTGATATATTTGATACGTATAAATGTAAAATCATCAAAGACAAATATGTATTTTGTGCATCTGTTACTCTAAAAAAAACAACGTTCAAATATTATTATATCAAAGCAATATATTCACGTTTTTGAACATGCTGTTTACTCCTTATGTAATACTTCCTGATTTAAGATAGATACTTTAAAAACAAACAATGTAATATTATTACTGATGGATCTACGAAACTGATAATATGATAAGTATGCAGCTTTTCATACATCATTGATGTCTATTCCAACTTGTTGTGGCTTTCAAGATGGAAAACTTCGTTTTGATTTTACCTTCAAACTTTTCAATTCAAAAGCCACTTGTTCGTCACATACAGATGAAAGAGTACCAAATTAAATAACTGTTATATTTGATGAGCTAGTATTTCTGTTTTCTTTACCTTCAGATCAAATTCACACTATTCTGCAAATTCAATAGGCAAGCTTATTTTTAAAGCGTCAAGTGATTGCCTTTATTACTTCGAAGGCATTGTGAATAAAATTGTCCGAAAACTAAGGTGTCAAATCTATCAGGCACCGATGGCCAGTTTTGTTAATGCCCATTTTGGTCTGCACGCTTTAAATTAAACAATTTTTTGCATTTTGCCTCCTTGATGTTTGCTTTTTCCTCGTATATTTAGTGTATTATGTATATATAATGATGACTGTTACGTTAGTGTATTCAAGGCCTGAAGGCAGACATGTTCTACCATCTGTTCATTATATTTGTCCAGCTTTTTGCACATTTATCAAAAGGTTAGAAGTATTAGATTTTAATTGTCTGACGTACTTCAGAAGGACTAATCTTTTCATTAAACAGGATCTAAAATAAGTCAGCTATTTCATTAAAGAATATAGCGGTAATGTGATTATTTTTAAGGTCTGAAGTACTTCTGAATATATTGTATACAAGGTAGTGTCTTTTAAATATAGGAGCCAAATCTGTCGCCAATAAACCTATTAATCTCCTCCATTCAACCTTATATACTTCCTTTTTTGATTGAGTTTCATCACCCCAAGTTTTTGTTGAGATTCGTGTTGCTTAGGCTTTAGTTTGTTTTCTATGGTGTGTCCTGTGTACTATTTTGTATCTGTTTGTATTTTAATTTTTTAGCCATGGCGTTGTCAGTTTATTTTCAATCTTAGACTATGAGTTTGACTGTCCCTTTGGTATCTTTTGCCCCTCTTTTATAAGCATTTTATATACATGAATCTGTTTGTCATAATTATACATCTTTACAAAATCAAACCAAGACTGTAGATAGAGCTAGCGTCCGAAGAACTTTTCATGATTCACCTTCATCGGGAACGCTCCAAGCCAAATATTTGAAAGCCAATGATGTATAAGAACCGACACAGTTTGATAGCTGTATGACAGAAAAGTTTCTTTATAATTTCGAAATTTATAAACGGACAAGTTTCGAATAATAACTGAACACACTTTTAGAACATATCATGAATCTTGTTTAGTCGAAAAGGTGTCGAAAACTGTGAAGCTGACTAATGGTTTATCAATAGCTCATGATGCAGCTCTTTATTCTTTCATAGTATAGCAGTTCCTTTATAATATCAAATGCATAGGAAATAAGCAGTGTTTGTTCCTAACAGAATGAAAGATATAGTATATCTATTCCAACGGGAACAGATTTTGAATTGTTCGTTTCAGAATCTAACGAGTCATGGGTAATTTCATTGTTCGTACCCCAAAATGAAAATAACGTCACTTTATTGGTTTAAATTCCAGTGTTTATGGCATCTTTTACCAATCACGACGTTTTGGTGTACACTTTTGAAAATATTACCCAGGATGCATTAGATTCTGCAACGGCGAATTGTAAACAAATATTTTTCATCCTTACAGAAGTTAATCTAAAAACCATTGTTATAAAATCTGTTCCCATTGGAATAAATATTCTATATATTTCATTCTGGTACATATGGTATTTCAAATTGCAAGGAAACTCAATACTTGCAGTGATATACTAGATTGACACTGTTGCATCCTTGTAGTGATAATTTTAATTGTTATCCCTTCTGCATTGTTACTTGTAGGGTGATGCCTTCAAAGCAAAATATAGGAAAATAATAAAAAAAAAAAACTAAGAAAATTTCAAAACGGAAAGTCCCTTGACAAAAAGCAAAATAAAAAGCTCTGTCTCATTCATTATATTGACAACAGTGTGTGAGGAAAAGAAACAGACATAATAGGTAAAGAGGTCAACAATTTGGGTACAGCAGTCAACATTGTGTTATCATCGTATTCACTATAAAAATAAACATCAATGTCAACATAGAAACACAAAATGGAATGTAGAGACGCTTATACATTCAACGCATCCGGTCTCAGTCTTTTCAGAGCTCAAGCGAATCCCTAATTTATTTGTTCTTCTTCTTAGTAAATGTATAAGCTTGGAACATAAATAAACTATATTTAGTCAATGCCTCGTTTTCATAATGCATTCGGAGTCCAAGCGAATCCCTAAATATGTTTGTTCTTCTTAATGAATGTATGAGATTGAAACTTTAGTAAACTGTCTTTAGCGCATACATTACCTTGTCTTTCAAGATGAATAAGATGTTATAACAGACACACAGGAAATATTGATTAAAAAGGATGTAAGTGTTCCTGCGTACTTTCAAGTTGTCTTTGGATTAAAGTCATTGGCCTCTAGAAAGATCGTATGTTGAGTAACACATATTATTTCTCACTTTAAATAAAAGCGTTATTGCTGTGTCGTAACCATGTTAATTAAGAGTTCATTAAAAAGTTGTGTTAATGACTGCATTGCAACACTTACTCTGATTGAAATAACGTTTAAGAAAAACTAAATAATGAAGACAGTGAACATACATTATTAGAAAATTTACAACTACTTGACAGATGGTAGTTGAAATAAGGGCACTGCAAAGGAGTTTGGAAAAAAAATATCTAGCTGTTTTGATTTATTTTGCTGTGTATTTCAATTTTACTGAGAGAAGAAAACACGTTATCAGCAATATCAAAATGAACTAACAAAAGAAGTTTATATGTTAGGATTTCAGATTACAAGGTACACAGGTAAATGTTTGGTATTACCAAATCAACAATAAGTTAAGAACTGGTGAGTGATTAATAAGTTGCCAAATTAATATAACAATTATCCACCATAGACTTTTAATGTCACAGAATAGTCTGTATCAATGAGGCAGTCCCGTGCCATATAGTATTCTATACAGATCCAGCATGACAAAATGTGAAATAATTTAAAAGAAACAAACAGCCTGATTTACGCTCATAACAATAAACGTAAAACAGTTATTGCAGACACGAACAAAGACAAACATTGAAATACGTTCAACATCCCTAATCTGAGACAGTGGTGTAACAGCATATTACAGGAACAGTTAGTCTCATCAGATCGGTCTTTAGCACATAAAAACCACTAACAAATAGAAACGACACAAGAACTTTTGTCGATCTCACAGTTTAAATGTCTATAACAAGTATGATGTAATAATTCAGCTTTACAGAGGAACGTTCACCAAGTTCGCCTCAGTCAATTGTTAACCTGAACGCTCCATGAAATGGTATCGTCAAAACCGTTTTAAAACGTTTCTGTTACCTGTACGGCTCCTTGTTTATACCATCAAACTGGAAAACACTCAAAACAACTATTTTACAGCTTGTCTTCAATATTAGAATATGATCAAATGGGCCTACCTAAAATGTATCTAATATAAAAATGGAAAATTAGAAACTACCTCTAGGCATATTTAATTCTGCCAAAACCATTTTAGGTCAAATAGGTCAATTTTATCTTGTTTATAACGTTATTGTGACTTCAGCACTTGTTTAATATCTTTTTAATTTATCAGCAAATGCGTACGTATGGTGACCTATAGTTGTTAATTTCTGTGTAATGTTGGTCTCTTGTGGAGAGTTGTCTCATTCTCAATCCTACCACATCTTCTTTTTTTATATTTGAAGAGCTAAACCTGTGTTTTCATAGACAACTTAAAATGTATAAACTTTTAGTAATTTATTTCAGAAACTGCTAGTACTAAAATCGTATAACTCTATGCTATCGTTGTTCGCTTTTAAGGTCACTAATTAAGCTTTGCCTCGTTGATTTTCAGTAACAACATGATATAAATAATATTTGTACTGTGTCACAAATGATGTCAGAATGTCATCATAGACATGTCACAGTGAAATACATATATCTATATAATATATACTGTTCAAGATGTCATAGATATATTCTTCATGTGTAAATTAATACATGAATGGAAATAGAAATACTCTAGATAACACAAGTTACAATACATATAAGTTTGAACTCGAATTGTCTTCGCTTTTTTATATCTTCTTGGTAGATATATTTTGTGTTAATGGCGATATTAACAAAATGTACCGAAAATGGCAGTGCATTCGACTCCTTTCTTAGTTAACAAGGATTGCAAATATTTCTACCGGAGGTCTGTGCAATCTAGATTCCTCCACCAATACAAAATGACCGTCAGAATGAAGCCAAAAGTGCCGAAAAAGATGTCAAACGTCACTTCATTATCAATCAATCATTGTACAGTTCAACGACACATATACATATACGTTGCTGTGTTACTAAACCCCTAACGGGAAGGATTGTGCCTGATATTCATATGATGAAACCATAATCTTTCAGTCAGTTTAATTGAAGTGTGGAGCTGGCATGTCAGTTAACTGCTAGTAGTCTGTTGTTATTTATGTATTATTGTCATTTTGTTTATTTTCTTTGGTTACATCTTCTGACATCAGACTCGGACATCTCTTGGACTGAATTTTAATGTACGTATTGTTATGCGTTTACTTTTCTACATTGGCTAGAGGTATAGGGGGAGGGTTGAGATCTCACAAACATGTTTAACCCCGCCGCATTTTTGAGCCTGTCCCAAGTCAGGAGCCTCTGGCCTTTGTTAGTCTTGTATTATTTTAATTTTAGTTTCTTGTGTACAATTTGGAAATTAGTATGGCGTTCATGATCACTGAACTAGTATATATTTGTTTAGGGGCCAGCTGAAGGACGCCTCCGGGTGAGGGAATTTCTCGCTACATTGAAGACCTGTTGGTGACCTTCTGCTGTTGTTTTTTTTTTTTTTTTTTTTTTTTCTATGGTCGGGTTGTTGTCTCTTTGGCACATTCCCCATTTCCATTCTCAATTTTATTTTGAATGGTTTATAGAACAAAGTTAGAGATCCATTTTATATAAGGTAAAACAGAAAGTCTTTTGATAAACTATGAAAATCGTGTCCTTACTTTTTACAAAAGAATTAAGTATTGGGAATTATGTATATGTTTGAAACATGTACAGACACATAAATAATTATGTTGTCTAAATAATGAAATATTTATAATTAGCAATTTATAAAAATAAAAGTAATTGTGAATGGCTTTATGAACATTTCTTTTTTTCAACATATAAACTAAAGAAGAAAAAAAGTTGAAAAAATTGATGCATGCATGTTCGTCATCACGTTTGATTAACTAATTCCTGTCAGAACGGAACGTCATCGCAATGCATTGTGGTTTTTGTAGGTGTTTAACTAATTGAAATGACATAATATACAGAAAAAAACTAGTACATTACACTACAATCAGTATCACGACATAACGAAAGGTGTCACGTGTTTATATGAGAAACTACGAGAATCATGCAATAGTTAAGATAGGGAGGAAAGATAACTTAGTCACAGTCAAACATTTGAAGTAGAAAAAATACAACCACAGCAGTCCACGAAACAGTACGTGTATAAGTAAAACTTGAGGAACACGAAACCCCCCAAGAACACGGGGTGATCAGGAAGGGTCAGAAACTCTATACCTATCCGCAAGATTTTAAATAAATAAATACAAACATTTCTACATATCAATGTGGATAGACAGGTTCAGTTGTGTGCTGTGGTTTTTTTGGTTTTTTTTTATTCGTGTTTTATGTCAAGAGGTTCTTTTTAACAACAAAAGTGTTACTCTCAAGAACATATAACAAAATATTATAGATTTATCAGTTTTAGTTATGTCTCACATTGAACCAGTTATTACGATGTTCCTCTTTGCCTTCATGTAGCAAAGTAATCAATGTAAATAAAGTAAAAAATCCTTTACTATGATTGCATGGTTCTAACATGTTTTACCCCGCCACATTAGTTATGTATGTGCCTGTCCCAAGTCAGGAGCCTGTAATTCAGTGGTTGTCGTTTGTTTATGTGGAACATATTTGTTTTTGTTCATTTTTTACATAAATAAGGCCGTTAGTTTTCTCGTTTGAATTGTTTTAGATTGTCTTATCGGGGCCTTTTATAGCTGACTATGCGGTATGGGCTTTGCTCATTGTTGAAGGCCGTACAGTGACCTATAGTTGCTAATGTCTGTGTCATTTTGGTCTTTTGTGGATAGTTGTCTCATTGGCAATTATACTACATCTTCTTTTTTTTATATTACATGAGCTCCCGATAGCAATTTTGTTGGCAGTTTATATTGCAATATAGTATGTTGACAAGACAACATAACGCCATGAAATTTTATTAGCAAGTAAATCCTTACAATGCTTTTCAACATAGAAATGGTAGCATACGCGTATTGCTTTGATTTCATACGAACAATTGTGAACAAAAAGGTAAAAAGGCAAAACATGCTTCTCTCAAGTTTAGGCAAGTTTGTATTCTAAATTTTGTGAGAAGACGCATACTATCTATTCTTGGTCCTCATTCCCATCACCTTCATTTCTTTTCACTACAAAACATGTATTTATACATTAGATCGTACTACACTGGTTACCGGAATTGTGGATACACCAAACCGGGAACTTCATATCTGAGAAACAGACTAAATATGCTTATAATTTTAAAATTTATTCATACCTTTTTGTATTATTCAGAATTATCAGTAAATCGTGTGTTTTACAAGGATCACTAGTACTTCACCTTTCATCTGATACATTAGTTACTAAAATAAATGCATCATAGATTAAGATTTTCCTATATGCATGGGAACTATTTTGTTTTAAATACTACTTTCAAGTATGCCATTTTTTTTTTTATCGAACCCGATTCGGTGGTGTTACACCTTACAAAGTCTATAGGTATTTCACATCCAATTTTTTATGGAAATATTCTTTATAAAGCACAAAGGTGTCAGTATTCACCTCAGAAACTTACAAAACCTTTGAATAGACTTATTAAGAAAGGATATAATTACGATACTGTTGTCAAGTCATTAAAGATTGCATATTTTGGCGTTAATATTGAGTCACTGATAAGGTCTTTGCATCGGAACTAAACACATTTATTCTAAAAACAGTTATTGGCATGACACGGGTTATGTTCTTCTCATATATGTTATGATGGTATGATACTAAACCCCTAACGGGAAGGATTGTGCCTGATGTTCATATGATGAAATCATAATCTTTCAGTCAGAAGTCTGGAGCTGGCATGTCAGTTAACTGCTAGTAGTCTGTTGTTATTTATGTATTATTGTCATTTTGTTTATTTTCTTTGGTTACATCTTCTGACATCAGACTCGGACTTCTCTTGAACTGAATTTTAATGTGCGTATTGTTATGCGTTTACTTTTCTACATTGGTTAGAGGTATAGGGGGAGGGTTGAGATCTCACAAACATGTTTAACCCCGCCGCATTTTTGAGCCTGTCCCAAGTCAGGAGCCTCTGGCCTTTGTTAGTCTTGTATTATTTTAATTTTAGTTTCTTGTGTACAATTTGGAAATTAGTATGGCGTTCATTATCACTGAACTAGTATATATTTGTTTAGGGGCCAGCTGAGGGACGCCTCCGGGTGCGGGAATTTCTCGCTAAATTGAAGACCTGTTGGTGACCCTCTGCTGTTGTTTTTTATTTGGTCGGGTTGTTGTCTCTTTGACACATTCCCCATTTCCATTCTCAATTTTATCCAAACTAAATTTACAACGAATTCCGCTAAAGCCGGTGCTAGGGCCGTCTTAAACTTGCAATGAGGTGAAATTTTGTTTTGCACCGTGTTGAAGGCCCAACTATGAGTTTCTTATTAACAACATATTTGTTGAATTTGGAGGTAGACTTTTTCAACAAATTGTCGGCATTCCATTGGGAACGAACTGTGTCTCCTTGCCGACCTCTTCTTATTTTCATATGAATCGGAGTTTTTTCAAACCCTTGTAAGGGACGACATCAAAAGTTCAATGTAGGATAAAAAAAATAATTCATGTAGTTTTTTCACTGACCCCTTACCCCCACCCCCACCCTCTTAACTTTATTTGGGGAAAATTGATTGACCAGTAGAAGAATATATATAAAATCAATGTCAATTAAACCAAACTTGCAGCAACTTTGACTCCCACCTCAAAACTATTTGAATAAAGTATTATATCCTTCATTGATTTTTTGATGTCGTCCCTAAAAAATAAAAAGATCAACGAAGCCAGGATATGTAATTTAGCATTCAGATATATTGATTATGTTCTTCCCATTAACGATTTAAACTTTTCTGATTGGGAGCCATGAAAATATCTCCATCAACTAGAAATAAGAAACAACAGACACGGCTTCCTCCACCTGATTTTTAGACTTATACCTCGAATTTGACATACATGGTCATCTCAGAACCAGAATCTATGACAAACGAGACGAATTTAATTTTGAAATAATCAACCCCCCCCCCCCCACCCACCCAACCTTAGAAGCAATATACCAACTTTATCGGCAAATTTGGTATGCAAGAGCAGTTCCTACTCAGACTTTGTAAAACGTAACAAGTGTCTGAGCAGAAAATTGATGAACCAGGGGAGTGTCAAAAAATGCTTCGTCCTTTTTCTAAAAAAAAAGTTCATCGGCAGGTACCAATACCTTGTTGATGGATATTTTGTATCAACTTCACAAATAATACACGATTGTCTTGAAGTATAGATTCTGGGTACTGACGTTGGATATCATATATATATAACGTGTTATATGGTATTCTTTTGTTTGCAAGTCTGTTTTTGGTGATATACATTTGACTCGGCTCTGTACTTATACTTATTGTTCTATGGTTAAAAAAAAAAGAATTGTATTGTATCCCACTTTTTGAAATTTTTACCTTTTATGTCTGTCTGTTTGTTTTGTTAACACATCGTTGTCAATATAAAGGATTTGTTTGCAACTGTCATACAATGAGGAGATTAGCTAGCTATACTTCCAGGTTTAATCCACCATGTTTTACACAAGAAAAGGCCTTTAGCAAGTCAGGAATATGACAGTTGTTATCCATTTGTTTGATGTGTTTGAACTTTTGTTAAGGGGCTTTCCGTTTTGAATTTTCTTCGGAGAATAGTATTTTTGGGGGGTTTTACTGTTTAGCTTGTTTTAATACCTGTGCACATGCAGTTGTACGGTACTGTTTATTATTTGCTCTAACTAATATCAAAGTGTTTGTTATATTAAACCAAAGTTTAAAGCGGAGGTCATATGCATGCATAAATTGTGTTCATATGTGAATGTTTGAGTGCAACTTTCAATATTGCAAATGCTCAATTGTATATTGGTTGTCCATATATATATTAAAAAAAGCAGATGATACCAAGGGTACATTCAAAACTTATAAGTCGAGGCAAATTAACAACACTTCATATAGCACTTCACATAAAAAAAAATAAAAGACTTAGAAATTACTAACAAGTTCCCAAAACACTACATAGAAAACTAAAGACTCACAGTTACTCTGAAGCCCAGCTAAGGATTTAAAGAATAAAACACATTTGAAATATACAATAGACTTGCAGTAAGAACAAAACGTTGCCAGTTTATGCCTTAAAAGAAATTGGATTATTAGTTGTTTTTCTTTAAAAACTAATGTAGAAAGTAAAATAACAGGTTGCTTTTGAAACATTATTAATATGTCAAAATGAAAACAGGGAGATCGTTTACGGTTGCCAATAAGACAACTCCACAAAGACCAAAAGAGAACGACATGGCCAAAAAAGAAAAAGACAAACAGACAAATAATAGTACACAAGATACAACATAAAAAACTAAAGACTAAGCAACAAGAACCCCACCAAAACCTATGGGTGATCACGAATGTTTCGGAAGGGTAACCAGATCCTGCTCCACATGTGACAACCGTCGTGTTTAACAAATGTGAGACGATTCAAAGAGGAAACCGTGATCCTAACATAGATAAAAAAAATAACCAAAACAATGGCAACCTTTAAACTATAGACTCTTGGCTTGGGACATGGAGATAAAGAATGTGAAGATGTGAAATATGTGTGTGAGCTTTCCATCCTCCCTTTGAACTGGCGCAGAGGCCTAACTCTACAACAACAAATCAGTAAACACATTGAGTTATTACAAAAAAATCACGTTTTAACTATTTCATTATCCGAATAACATATTGTGATATGTATTATTCATTGCTTTAGTCTTTCTTATTTATGCATACGTTTTTAGAATCTCTAGAGCTATTACATATTGTATAGATACTTGTCTAATGTTGATGTGTATGCTGCCCTCTTGATTTTGTTGTCCATTTTTATCGTTGGGTTGCAAACAATAGGCGAATAACACTATAAAAAAATTTAAAAAAAACAAGTTCCGCACTTCAATTCTGGAGCAGCTATTGTGCTCGTCTTCATAAGTTATTCCTGCTACACTGTTGTCACTGTTAATTGAAAATGATATCTTTTTTTGCAAATTCCATGGGACACAACACACCAGACTTATCATTTGACAACATCCAAAAGTAGCGGGAGTACGTTTTGTTAAGTACGAATCAAACAGAATATTTTTACAGAACTTAAATCATTTTTGTTGCCTAAGTTATTGCCATGGCTTGTCTTCTTATCTTGCCACTTAGACAATACCCCATTCCTCTGACCATCCCCCCCTCGTCATTGATTTTAAAAATAACTTGTTGTTTGAATACATTATTACAGTCTTACTCATTTATGTACACGTTTTTATCAGATAATTAGAGCAGGACAAACTGAACAGAACCTTGTCTAATGGTATAGACTATGCTGCCCATTTGATGTTATTTTGTCATTTTTATCGTTGGGTTGCTGTTTGGTTTATGATGAATACCTTACATCTGCTTGTATTCGCTATTAGAATGAAATTCAAAACAGTGTGGCTGTGGCCATTGATTGACACATTAAATTCATCCATTGACTGGGACAATTTACGTGAACGTTTGTCTGTAACGACCACTGTTCACGACGTACCTACGATAGACATTTAAACTGTGGGGTTACCAAAGGTTTCTTAACGCCTTTAATTATAAAATAATTCGAAAAATTAATCAGGAATAACCTTTATGTTTTGATTTATATAATTGATATAAATCAAAACATCGTATTATTTCTGATTAATTTTTCGAATTACTTTATTAAGGTGTTGAGAACCTTTGGTGGCCCCATAGTTTAAGTGTCTTTAAAAAGTACATAGTGAGCAGTAGTCGTTACATACAAACGTTCACCTAAATTGTCCTAGTCAATGGATGAATTTAATGTGTCAATCAATAGCCACAGCCACACTGTTTTGAATTTCATTCTATTTGATATGAAATAAGATTAGTAAATATTCATGGTTTTGGAAAAGTGGCAGGGTTTATGATAAAAATGACCCGGATTCAAGAACGTTTGCTGCTCTCAAGTGTTACTGACTTAATAATGCTATTAGAAGTGTACTACTGTAATCTAATAACAGTCTAAATTACTCAGATTTTAAGATGAAGAACAACGATAAAAGCTGTTCTTTGTTAATAAATGGCGATAACAGTCATGATGTGTGTTATAAGTGATGGTGATGGTGATGGTTGTGGTGTGGGATGGTGGTGGTGGTGGTGGTAATGATAAATTGTGGGGATGGTGGGGATGGTGATGATGGTGGTGATGATGATGGTAAATTGTGGTTATGGTGGTGATGGTGATGGTGATGGTGATGGTTGTGGTAATGCTAAATGATGGTGATGGTTGTGGTATGGGGATGGTGGTGGTGGTGGTGGTAATGGTAAATTGTGGTGATGGTTGTGGTTTGGTGATGATGGTGATGGTAATGGTAAATTGTGGTTATGGTGGTGATGGTGGTGATGGTGGTGGTGATGGTTGTGGTTGTGGTAATGGTAAATTGTGGTGATGATGGTGATGGTGATGGTTGTGGTGTTGTGATGGTGGTAGATAAATTGTGGTGATTGTAGTGCTGGTGATGGTTGTGGTGTGGTGCTGATGATGGTTATTGTGATAGTAGTGGTATGATGGTTTTGTGTAAAAGCTGTTTCATTATGGTGGTGATGATGTTTTTGTCCTTGTATCGGTGTATAGAATGAAAATAAGGAGACAGAGGAATAAACGATCGCGATGATAATACAAAATAATCACTCGACGAGTCTTCATACGTTAAACTACACAAATCCATGTCTAATAAATTGATTGACCTTTTCCTTAGAGACCCTTGGATTTTCGAGAGACTTTTATGATCTCCAATTTCTACCAAGTTGGGGCGATTTAGTAGCTTCACATTTCTTAGTCTTGTTATTTATAAATATTTTGAGCACAAAAAGTAATATTTTATCCTAAGTGCAGAACTGCATTGATGAGTATTACTGTTTTTCTTTTTGTAATTAATTTTCTTTTTTTTCTAAACATGTGGTTTTGGGATTATGAAATTCTATCTATATAGACAAGCCAATTATTGATATGTTTGGTTCATAACTTAAAATAATCTGTCAATTTCAAATGTTTACCTGATCAATTTAAAATGCATATTTCAGCCTAGTCTATTTATAGTTTGTAAAGAGGTTGTCTTTCAGGCAAACAAAAAAATCCCATTTCAGTTGGAATGGAAATGTTGTCCTAGAACGACCCGTTAGACAACCCGATCGAGACCCTAGAAAAGAACATCGTTAAACTATAGTGAAATTAATTTGAAATGAAGCACCGTTTCCGAATGCATAAAATACTGTATACGACCCTTGACAAATAGATAGATTTACGAGACTTGATGCCGATTTCTTGTCTGCTGCAAATCGAAAATATTATATGTAATTCTTTACAAATTAAAGGCCCGGTGAACCAAATGGTTGCACTATAATAACTGTAAAAAAATGATGTGGCATGATTACCAACGAGAAAACCCTCCACCAGAGACCAAACTGACACAGAAATTAACAACTACAGTTAACCGTATGGCCTTCAACAATTAGCGAAGTCCATAACGAATAGTCCGTTATAAAACGGCCCCGAAACGACAAAAGTTAAACAATTCAAACGAGAAAGCTAATTTATTTACAAAATAATAAACGAAAAACAAGTAAGCAACAGAGCAGCAGAGCAACAAACGACAATCACAGAATTACAGGCTCCGAGCTTTGCAAATTTTGAAATAAAGCAAGGTTAGGCACACTTAACTACTTTTTGGCAAATCTTCACACGTCGTTCTACTTTTCCCACAGCTATTCTATTCGCGTGTATTTAAATCTATGTAATAGATAGGATATTGTGTTTTAAACCTGTTAAGTTAAACCTAAGGGGTATTTCATCAGTCTGTGATTGCATATATCAATTATAGATTTATTGATTACGATCTTAATGTCCGCACGAGGCAATTTCACAAATTTTGTACTATATAGTAACATTAATTAATGTCCGTCAAAATCATTCAGTGGTAGAACATTAATGTCAAATGTTAAATTATGCTCTGTTTGAAGAAATAATAACTAATTTTCTTTTTCTTTTTTCTTACAAAATATTTGAAATCATTCAAGTTGATCAAATATTTACAGCGTTTTATTTTTTATTATTTGAGATATTATCAAAATTATTTTATCTTCATAACAAGACAATAAATTAAAATAAACAATTTAACAAGTAAGTCAATAAAGAAAACACTTTTTATATTTTTTGATATTTACATACATTCTGTTTTTTTTAGGCCGAATGTATATTCGAACAAGATTTAATAACTGATAAGATAAAAAGTAAAATAATAAAATTGTTTCATTCTTAGCCATGGGAACTTCTATTATTTATATAACTTTTCCCCTAAATTGCATGAAAGAATTTTATACATTGTATAAATGTAATTTCGTTGATAAAGATCAATTATGAATTATCTATGTATCGTTATACATTAAACTAACAATAATTACATGCAGATATATGCAAATTTATTCATATTTTGTTATAATATAATAATTCCAATGCATGTGTCTTTCAATGACATTTATCTCCAGTGGACAGGGTTGATTTCCTGCCTTTAATACGTGGGAGGACCTTCAGCAACATGAAGTCATTAGAAAATTGTGTTCTATATGAACGCAAGTTCATAAACCAAAGTAAAGCAAGTGTTATCAATGTTCTACAGAGGAAAGCTTTTAAAAAGATTGTGAAATATTGTCTTCTAACTGTGGACCAATTTGTAAAATTGGTAAGGAATCAATAATAAGAATTTCTAGTTAACTTAATTGCTTTAGACCGAAGTGATTCACTTGTCTCTTAAATAATCCAACACATCCTTTCTATATGCATTTCTAATCGATGGAACATTATTAGAATTTGTACACTAATAATAATAATTGTATTATTAATTTTATTAGTATTATTCATAAAAGTTTATTATTATTATTATTATTATTATTATTATTATTATTATTATTATTATTATTATTATTATTATTATTATTATTATTATTATTATTATTATTATTATTATTATTATTATTATTATTATAAATTCTGCTATTGTTGTTATTGCTTTTGCTGTCATTGATATTGTTGTTGTAGTTACTGTTTTTTCTGTTGTTTATGTTTTAATTGTTTTTGCTGTTGTTG